>NW_015164216.1:0-34290 GCF_001447785.1 Gekko japonicus
CAGGCCTTCCATATATAGGGGGCAGTGGTGAAGGGCGGCTCGCCGGAGAGGGCAGGCAGAGGAGCTGGTGGTGTCGGCAATTGACATGGTTCATACGGCTCCCGAGAGGCACGGCCACTGGGGCGCGGGAGGGGAGGAGGGCATCTGCTACCTGCTGCTTAGTCCCCTCCGACACCAGGCCAGCAGTCCGGGGTGGCAGGAGAGGGGGGGCGCGAAGGGCTCCGGGCCAGGCTGTGCAGCCAGCACGTCACGTGGCTTCCCTGAGGAGGCGGAGCCCACGGCGGCCAGCTGGGAGGTCTGCAGGCCCCACTGGGAGGTTGGCATCTGAGGGGGGCGCCACGAGGCGGCCTTGCCTTAGGCCTAGGCAAGTCGCCTAGGGCGCAGAAACCCCTCGGGCCGGCCCTGACTGGTCATGATGCATTAGAACACAAAGGGAGGTAACAAGTGCAGAGAAGGCCAGTTTGGATGGTCTGTAGTGCAGCAGTTCTACATGGACAAAAACTAGCCTGCAAGACACACCAGTACAATTCACCTTGAGCTATAACCGCTGCTGCAGCTTTCATGCTTGTAGAATGGCAGCTTGGAAGGAAATTTCCCAGCCCTGCTAAATATTTCTGAGCATGTCGGGGAAAGCTGTCACCCAGCACTTTCAAAATACACTCCTGCCTTTCCGTCAAATCTACGCAAGAGTTTCATTAGCGTGACAGCATTTCCAGGACATGCATCTTGTCCTGCCAAAGATCCTCTTGAAAAGGCAGCATGTTTACTAAACATTTGAAACAGACACATGGAACAGGCTATGCTAAATAGAGAAAAGAACGATGTTTTAGGTCATCAGAGTACTTTTTTTTTTGCCAAAGCAGGATCGTGGCTCCATGCATTTACGATTTCTGCATCAAGTTTAATTGCAAATAGCCAAATACGAAAAGAGATGGCACTCATTCATTCTACAAAGCCCCACCAAAGCTCCCTACATCCATCTTCAGTGCTTCCATTACTAAGTTTATTCATCTTGAGAATCACATTTGTAGTTTTTACGGATTTCATTTTGTTCTGCTGTATGGGGTCTCTTGGCATTAAAATCTGTGAGTGGGGGGGTGATGGTAATGGATGATTAATTGTGCATCTCATGGACATGTGTATGCTCATGAACACTAAGACCCCATGCAACCTGGCACATACACATACTGTAGCTGCTGAGATATGTTTTGGACTATCAATGTATTTTAGGGCAAGGATGTTTTCTACTGTATCTTTAACAAAAAGAACAGACGTGTTCTTGGCTTTTCATTCATCAAGGATAGGCTATTGCAAAGAGGAATTAGATGGATTGACTCTATAAAGGAAGCCACGGCCTTCAGTTTGCAAGGCCTGAGTGAGGCTGTTAATGATAGCATGTTTTGGAGCAGGGGTCGTTTCGTAGAAAAAGAGCTAGGGGAACTCATTAGCATAACTCATTAGCATATGCCACACCCCCTGACATCACCGGAAGTGTGTCAGAAGGCCACACCCCCTGACATCACCGGAAGTGTGTCATAAGGCCACACACCCCGCCCCCAACAGTCCCGGCTGCCGCCGCCGGCCTTGCAGCTCCACTGCCGAGCCCCATGAGGGGCCCGGCGGTAGACCTGCAAGGCCGGCGGGAGTGCAAGGAAGCCCCGTGAAGGCCCTCCCTGGCCCCAGGCAGGCAGGGGTGGGGAGAGGCAGGGAGGAAGCAACTTACCCTCCCTCTTCTCCTGCCTCCTCCTGGCTGAATGAGGGCCGGAAGCGGGGCAGCCGGAAGCAGGGGGCAGGGCTTCATCATGTGCCCCGCCCCCCGTACCTCACCCGGGGGAACTGCGATCCCCCGCGATCCCCCCTGAAATGACCTTTGTTTTGGAGGACATTAATTCATAGGGTCGCCATAAGTTGGAAGCAACTTGACAGCACTTAACAGACACGCCTATCACCTACAGAGCCTTCTGCCATGAACAATAGTGGGAGGGGTGTTCAGGCAGCAGTCTCAGCTATGGAAAGAGGGCTGTTACATGAGTGTTACTGTTTTCACTTGTGCCATATTGGAAGTCACCGAAAACACATCATCGCAGGAGGCAGCAGAGTGAAATATCAAAACTAAAGCCTGCAAGAAGTTTTCTTGAAAAGTTTACTCTCCGTTTGATTACCTCATGTCATTCTGCAGGGACAACTGTGCTCAGGGGTCAGGGTTATACAGAATTGTGCTTTGTGGTCAAGAGCGTGACTGATAGCCCAAACAGATAAGATAAATATCACTCCTCTCATTCTAGGCATGAAATGCAAACTGCAAGCTCAGTTCACCTCAGGCTATTTACACACTAATTGCATCCCAATGGGCGGCTGTCAGGATCCTACCCCCCAAGCTCACCTTCATTTTGGCAGCCCCGAGTTACAGGGAAACTGTATCAGTACACAACAGGCTCCCATCTGAGATCAGGGCCCTGCAAAACCTATTACAGTTTTGCAGGGCCTGCGAAACAGAGCTTTTCCGCCAGGCCTTCAGTTGAGGCAGCAGGCGCCCAATTATTTGGCCTTCCTTGGGGAAGCTTTCCAACTGTATGCTGCCCACATTAATAAGATCTCTACTATTTCCTGGTACACGGCCTAGTTGCTTACAGCCATTTAAGACTGTTGAACCTTATGAATTTATTGTATTAACTACCTTTTTAATTGTTTTTATTTTTTATAATTGATTTTAATAGGGTTGCCAAGTATAACTTACCTCCGCAGCGGGGGACTCCTGGGTGGATCTTGGAGCGTGCGAAACCATAGAGTTTCCCCTCGGATGGTCGTGGCCCCAACCCCAGCGTGCCCGGCGTCATAACGTCACTTCCTGGTGACGCGCACGCCGGGGTGGGGTTCCCCCGGGGCCTGATTCCGCAGCGGCGGAAATTGGGCCTCCAAAGCGGGGGTTTACCTGCCACCCGCCCCCACTTGGCAGCCCTAGTTTTTAATGGTTCTCTAACTTTAATGTTGTGACCCACCCTGAGCCTGCTTGCAGGGAGGGCGGGGTACAAATTGAAAAAACAAATAAATAATTCTTCTCTGCACACCAGGCACTTCCTGTTCCAACCCATAGAGTTTTCCCTCAGTTGACTGTGGCCCCGCCTGCAGCATGCCCGATGTGGTCGCGTCACTTCCTGGTGATGTGCACGTCGGGGTGGAGTTCCCCCTTGGGCCCGATCCGGCGGTGGGGAACGGGCCTCTGGGGCGGGGGTTTCCCCGCCCCCCGGGGGGAATTGGCAAGCCTAGTTTTGGCCCTGCTGGAGTTGTCTTGGAGTTGAGCTAAATCACTGAATAAAGCATGAGCTGATCACTACTTGCATGTCGAACCCAGTTTGGTGTAGTGGTTAAGTGTGCAGAGTCTAATCTGGGAGAACCGGGTTTGATTCCCCACTCCTCCAGTTGCACCTGGCTAGATGACCTTCGGCAAGCCGTAGTTCTGATAAGAGCTGTTCTTGAAAAAGAGCAGTTTCTGTCAAGAGCTCCCTGAGCCCCACCTACTTCACAAGGTGTCTGTTGTGGGGAGGGGAAGGGAAAGGAGTTTGTAAGCTGCTCTGAGACACCTTTGGGTAGTGAAGGGCAGGGTATAAATTCAATCTCCTCCTCCTCCTCCTCCTCCTCCTCCTCTTCTTCTTCTTCTTCTTCTTCTTCTTCTTCTTCTTCTTCTTCTTCTTCTTCATCTATATTTCAGAGCCTGTTCCACCAGGCCGGGGCCAGAATGGAAAAAGCCCTGGCCCTGGTTAAGGTTAAGCGGACATCCTTTGGGCCAGGGACAACCAGTAAATGATGGTCCGCTGAGCGCAAAGCTCTCCGGGGAACAGATGAAGAGAGGCAGTTCCTTAGATATGTTGGTCCCAGGCCACATAGGGCTTTAAAGGGCAATACCAACATCTTGAAACTGATCCGATACTCAATTGGTAGCCAGTGCAATTGGTGCGGCCACACAGATGTCGCAGTCAGCAGGTGCACCACCACATTTTACATTAGCTGGAGTTTCCAGATCAGGTTCAAGGGTACGCCCACATAAAGTGAGTTACAGTAATCAAGCCTGGAAGTGTCCATTGCATGGGTCACTGTAGCCAAGTCTTGGGGGAAGATATAGGGAACCAGTTGCCTGATCTGACGTAGATGATAAAAGGCTGAGTTGGCAACTGTGGTGACCTGGGCCTCCGTAGAGAGTGAGGCATCCAAGAAGAGAAGAAGACCCTGAAGGGGACAGCAAGAAGACAATTAGGTAGGACAGTGAGGTCAGTACCTTCTCTTCTTTTAAGGGTAATTCCTTATCTGTCTCCCAATTGCTACTCTTAGGGCAATATACTGTTTCTTCTTGGAAATTCCTCTCTCTCTCTCTCTCTCTCTCTCTCTCTCTCTCTCTCTCTCTCTCTCTCACACACACACACACACACACACACACACACACACAGCTAGAGACATAGTTAGGATGCTTTCTCTGTCTCTTCTCTTTACAATCAAGCATATTAGTTCCTAAATAAACCTTTACCTACTCTTTAATCAGGTTGTGTATGGTTGCTGTGCTAATTACTCTGCCGACAAGAACACGATATTTACCGTAATTCTTCATCCTGTATTCAGTTTTGATACTGAAAACTGAGATCCCTGCTGTTCTATTATCATTTTTTAAAGCGGAAAAAATGTTTTCTTTTCTCTTTAAGTGGAAATAAAAATGCAGGGAGTCCAGTTCTGAATGGTGAAATTGAACTACCGTTAAAGGGTTAAAATTAAACCCCTCTCCTTTCCACGCATAGCATAAAGGCAGACATATTAAGAATGCATGAGATATGATATTTGTCTGGACTGTTAAGCTGTTACACACACACACACTCAATATTGATTTTCAGTTACCTTTGTCAGATGCAGTGTTGCAGAATATGGATAAGCATTTATTTTCTGATTTATTATTTATTTAATTTAATTTAAAAACCCAAATGAAAAGTGCCATCTGTTATTCTTATTCTCACACAAATGAACAGGGAAACGAAGGAGATTAGCTTTCATTATTCTGGTTTTGCACCAATCTTCAGTTTAGATGGCCAAGCAATCTGGGTGTTTGTTTCATCCATAATCTTCTGGGGGGGGAATTCTCCTGGCTTTTGCCTTTTTCTTCAGTGGCAGCTTTTTATTAATTATTATTATTATTTTGCACCGATCTTCAGGCCTCTAAGCTGAAGACTGGTGCAAAATATTTTTTTTTTAAGCTGCCACCGAAGGAAAAGGTAAAAGCGGGGAAGACTTTTTCCAGAAGATTACGGGAGAAACGAACACCCAGATTGCTTGGCCACTTAGCTGCAGATTGGTGCAGCATCAAAAAAAGCACAAGTGGGGAGAACTTTTTCCAGTTCATTATTCTGGTGCCTGCACATTTGGTTTGCAGAGCAAGATGAGTTCATACTGAGGTTTGAGAGAATGAGCGCAGTTAACATGATCAGCTGGCCACGTAAAGCTAGTTTTGCAACAGAAGAAATTTTTCCTGGTCTTTCTGTGTTTCCACCAGGCAGTCCTGGCTTCAGAGCACTTCCTTGATGCTATTTAATCAGACCTTCCCCCCCCTCCAACCACCCATTATCTCTTTGCCTGTGCTAATGCTGTGAGACGGAGCGTTTTCAAATTCCCGTCTTTCTAAGCAAATTACATAGCTTCGGTGTGACTGACCTGTTTGTGACGCTGTGATTGATTTGCTATTTTTAGGAGTGTGTGAGAGACAGTGTTGCTGTGTAGTTAGCGTAAGATTTCTTTTCCCTCTGGTTCTAGTGTAAGCATGCTCGTTAATTCTGGAAGTGTGTCAGTGCTGCATTCAGACACCATGACAAAGTGAGATTAAACAGAGGCTGGCCAGCGTAAAGCACAAACATTGTGCTTGCACGTTCCCCTCACCCTTCCCACCGTCCTCCTTCCTTTGCATGTGGACTGAAATCGTTACCTTCCCGGTTGAATCAATCTCCAGTTCAACATGATATCCCAGTTGAGATACTCCCCACAAATTGGGATTCTACAAGACAGGAGATGGGAAGAACCAGGGGCACAGCAAACTAGGGCTGCCAGCCTCCAGGTGGGGCCTGGGGATCTCCCGCTTTTACCACTAATCCCCAGCCGACAGAGATCAGCTCCCCTGGAGAAAATGGCTGCTTTGAAGGGTGGACTCTATGGCATTGTACTATGCTGAGGCCCCTCCCCTCCCCAAACCACACCCTCTCCTGGCTCCACCCCTAAAGTCTCCAGGTATTTTTCAACCCAGACTTGGCAACCCTACAGCAAACTGACATTATGCCCAATACTGGCAAAGCTCTGTTTCAGCTCTGTAAGTTTTGTTACACAAGGTGTGTTGTGCTCACATCACACATGTGACTAAGGACTCGCCTTTAAAAGTGTCGTGGGACCCAATTCTGCTTTGGAGCATAGTGTGGCAGGAGATGGTACTCCACGTGAATGCCCAGGCAGACATGGACCTTAGCAGTGGAACAAACAGAACCCCCCTCCCCGTGGCCATTTCGGGGTTGCACAAACAGCATGAGATGGGAGGGAGGGGAGGCTGAAGCTCTTCCTCCCACTGCCCCATGCTCTTCAGGGGAATTAGGACCCACGGCACTTTTGAAGGTGAGTCACTTGTCACACATGTGACGGGAGTCGGGCTTGTGCCTTGTGCCGTGACAACTTCATGTTACCATGCTGTCTAAATGCAGCCACTCTTATGGAAATGTTATTGGCGCACATAGGGTTGCCAGATCTGGGTAGGGAAATTCCTGGAGATTTTGGGGGTGGAGCCTGGGGAGGGTGAGGCTTGGGGAGGGGAGGGACTTCAGCAAGATATAACGACGTAGAGTCCACCCTCCAAAGCAGCCATTTTCTCCAGGGGAACTGACCTGAGCCATCTGAAGATCAATTGTAACAGTGAGAGATCTTCAGGTGCCACCTGGAGGTTGGCAATGCTAGTTGCACATCACAGACATGAGCTGGCATTTTCTGTGTGAGTCATCGTGACCGAGTACATGCTCAGTAACAGTCTCTCTGCATGTTCCTCATTGTATTGAACACACTCATTAAGTGATTTCCGCCAAATACTATTATTCCAGTGGTTATTTTGCCATCAGGCACTCCTACGCAATACAGAGTTGGATTTATGCATAATTAAGTGAACGACCATTTAGCATCGCAGTTCACAAGAGGCCTTTAAGTACAAAAATATTACTAAAATGACTGCATTACTAGTTTTTTTTTGGGGGGAGGGGTGGTGTTACCTGGCCTCTTAAGCAGGCTTGCCAACTCTGAGTTTGGAAATTCCTGGCACTTTGGGGGTGGAGCCTGGGAAGGGCAGGGATGTGATGCCATGAAAGGCCACCCTCTGAAGCTGACAGTTTTCACTGGGGAACTGATCTCAGCAGCCTGGAGATCAGTTGTGATTCCAAGAGAACTCCGGGCTCCACCTGGAGGCTGGCGTGGCAACCCTACCCTTAAACCTAACATACCTCGGGGCCTCAGCATGTCTTAATCCGACCCTGATTGCCTGAGCCATGGAATATTCTGTTCCTAGAATGCCATGCTGCTTGCCTTTCTTCATATGCCAAACACCTCCCTCTGTCCACTTTTCTCCTCTCCCTGCCTTTCTCAGGGTGTAAAACACAAGCTTAGGCTAGCCTTCAGTCCACTCCAGTCTTCTTGGAGTGCTAAGGACAACTGCTGCCACCTGCCTTTCATGCAGTGACCCAATGCCCCCTCTGCCCCCTCTGGGACCTGCCTGCTTTGGGATACCAAGTGCAAGCCAATCGGCCTCTGCTGCCTTCTATTTTGGGGTGCCAAGTCCCTCCCTCTGTGCTCTCTGACACTCTGCCTACTTCCTTCGAATGTAAGCCTCTGTGCTTGCAGGGTAATGCCGCACTCCAGTCTTCTTGGAGTGCTAAGGACATGACTCTGATAGTCTTCACATGCTGCTGCCACCTGCCTTCCATGCAGTGATCCAATGCCCCCTCTGGGACTTGCCTGCTTAGGGATACCCAGTGCAAGCCAATCGGCCTCTGCTGCCTTCTATTTTGGGGTGCCATGTCCCTCCCTCTGGGCTCTCTGACGCTCTGCCTACTTCCTTCAAATGTAAGCCTCTGTGCTTGCAGTGTAATGCCACTCTTCTTGGGGTGCCAAACGTTTCCCCATATGTCCACTCAATAAGGTTGCTTGCCTTCCGAGGGTACCGAACAACTGCTTCATCGTACTCTGTGAGTGAACATTTTAACTGCCTATGAAATTTTAACTGCCCTATCTATTGACAATTTGGTAGAGAGGGGCTACTTCCATGTAGGGGTTCCTCCTTGCATGGAATGCAGGAAGCCTCCCGATTTAAGGAGAATGTCCATGTTCTCAGCACAGCTCATGGTATTCCACGGAGAGCCAGTGTGGTGTAGTAGTAAAGAATGTCAGGCTAGTATCTGGGAGACACGAGTTCAAATCCTCACTCATGCCATGGCAGCTCACCTTGGGCCAGTCACACATTCTCAGCTTAAGCTACCACACAGGGTTGTTATAAGGGTACCATGGAGGAGAGGAGACTGATATAAGGAGCTTTGGGTCCCCATTGGGGAGAAAAGTGGGGGTACAAATAAATTAAGGAAATAAATGCCTGAACTTTCCTCTTTAGTCTGGAGGAGGGAAGTTTTATGAGGTGAATGCAGGTGAAATGTCCATGGAGAGCCACCATGGAGAAGGAGAGCAGAGCCAAGCTCCATTTTTCAAATGGCATGGGTCAGCTCACTGCTGTGCGCAATCTCCGCCCCCCCCCCAGCAATGGCAGCAGTGAGCAGTTCAGGAGCAGGTTGTGTGTGCACCTCATTCCTGCCCCTTCTGTGCTGCTGTTGCTATGACAGGGGCATGTTGTCAAGCCCCCATGTGGAAGCAGCCAGGGGCTCTTGGGTGAGAAGTGCATTTCCGGAGCATTCCATCCCAACCAAACAGAAAACAAAAAAAGTTACATTCAGAAATGTGTTTTCCACTGAAAACAATGTAAAACTAACAGAGACTGGATGGGCCACTGGCCTGATCCAACATTGGCTTCTCTTATGTTCTTACGAGTAGGAAATTATATACTTAAAAAAGAAGAAAAAACAACTAAAGAGAACAACAACAACAGACCACGATTGCAAAGATCTTTCTAGTGACTCCACGTCGGTGAAAGTAAATACAGCTGGGCTGGAAAGGGCGAAAGTGTGTCCTGGGCCCATCCTCTAAAAGGTCCTTCTGGATAAAGAGGCAAAGAGAAGTCAGTGGGAGTCTTAGCACAGCAGTCTGACAGTCGCAAGGAACCTGGAGCCAGGAAGTTTCCCTTCTACCTAAACATAGCTAGCAATCCAAAACAGTCCAGTGGAGCCTGAGCGGTGGGTGTTGCCTTCTGACACACGTCTGGTGATGTCAGGGGGTGTGGCATATGCAAATGAGTTATGCTAATGAGTTATGCTAATGAGCTCCTGCACCTCTTTTTCTATGAAATGACCCCTGTGTACGGGCATAAGGTTTCCAACTCCATGTTGGGAAATCCCCAGAGATTTGGGGACAGAGGTGGGGAGGGCAGGGTTTGGAGAGGGGGGGGACCTCAGTGAGGTATGGTGTCATACAGTACACCCTCCAGAGGAGCTGTTTTCTCCAGGGGACTGGTCTCTGTGGTCTGGAGATCAGTTGTAATTCTGGGGATCTGCAGGCCACACCTGGGGCCTGGCACAGCCCTTCTTGGCAAGGGTAATTTGCCAAGAAGGGCTGTGACCAGACTGGGGCTGTGTCTTCTGAGGAACTGATAGAGGGGGAGGAGGAAACAGGCCAAGGAAAAACCAGTCACATTTATATTTAGAAAGATCTCACTCCGTACACATAACCAACAAAGTGATATGTTACAGGCATTAAAATAAATGCCTCAACTGTCATAAAATGTGCTTATAAGACAGAGCAAACAGTTCGGGACTAGAGTGTGTAACTTGTACTGGGCAAAAATAGTAAAACAAAGTGATCTTTTTTCCTTTCTTTTTTTGAAAAGAAGAATTCTCTGTGCTCACTTAAGCTATTGCAAGGTTGCCTCGGGAGCTGGGGGATATAGCGGAGAGAAATGGCAACACCTTCTTCACTGAAATGGCAGTCTCTGGACAGTTCTCAAGTGAAGTCCTTTTTTTCTGGTCAAATGAGTGCTTGGGTGCCTTCTGACTACTGCAAAGACACACAATTAGCAGAAATTGCAGCAGTAAAGTGTCACTGCAAACATGCACAATTATGTCTACCTCCCACTACAGCTTCTGAAGCAATATTGCAGCTTTCCGTGAACTTCACTCACTCCAGAAATGGACATTTCATCCCCTTGTCTTCATCATAAAAAATATAGAGTCCAGTGGCACCTTTAAGACCAACAAAGGTTTATTCAAGGCGTGAGCTTTCGTGTGCGTGCACATGAAAGCTCATGCCTTGAATAAACCTTTGTTGGTCTTATGGGTGCCACTGGACTCTAAATTTGTTGTACTGCTTCAGACCAACATAGCTGACCAACTGGATCTGTCTTCATCATGACCCCCCCCCCAGAAGTACAGATGAGCATGAAGAATAATACTCAAATGGCAAATATGGAGAACAAAACAAGGATCTCATTCACTCCCGCTTGGTCTGGTCTGTTTGGTATAGTGGTTAAGTGCGCGGACTCTAATCTGGGAGAACCAGGTTTGATTCCCCACTCCTCCACTTGCACCTGCTGATGTGACTTTGGGTAAGTCACAAGCTCTGGCACAGCTGTCCTTGAAAAAGAGCAGTTTGTGTCAGAGCTCTCTCAGCCCCACCCACCTCACAGGGTGTCTGTTGTGGGGAGGGGGAGGGAAAGGAGTTTGTAAGCCGCTCTGAGACTCCGAGTGAAGGGCGGGGTATAAATCCAATCTCTTCTTCTTCTTCTTCTTCTTCTTCTTCTTCTTCTCTCCACACACGCCCTCCCCCAACTTTGGCTGCATAAAATTCTAGGCCCCAGCATACCTTTACCCTCAGCAGGATCTTCTCCGATAATTATCATTTATTTGACTATGAAACTGAGCTTGCCTAACAATAAATTCCTCTTTTGTGTTCAAGCAATATCATAACAGGGGGAGGGGGGGATCAAAGACAGAGAATTCAATAAATTTGGCTTTAATTACAACAGAGACCAAGAAGCTGGTGGCACTTTAGGAAAAAATGCAATGGATTCCCTTATTATGAATCCGTATATATTTAAAGCCATCAAAGCTTTGAACTTCTGTGCTACAAAATCCAGCTAGTTACTTCAATTCTTTTTTGGAAAGATATTGTGGTGTGAAATTTTAAAAAGTGACAAAATATCACAAATACTTAGAAAGATGGTACAGGGTCAGTAGGCACGCAGAGAGTTTAGTGTCTGCCTTTATGAAGTGTTCTTCAATAAAAGAACGTCAAAGGAAGACTTCAATGGGAAATGGCTTAATTAGAATTCATTAAAAGAGTTTGTACTATTAGCCAGAGGATCAACAGGTTAACAATTTTTTCAGTTTCTATATGGGCTCCATCACTTAATGTTTAAGTAAAGATTTCGTGTTAACAGCAAGTACAGCTATTTTCAGTTGTCACAGTGCTTATCTATGTACTTTTGAGTTTTTCCACAGAAGTGCCACCAACCCGGTCTTTTAACCCATTGTTCATTCCCCCATTTATTTATTTTTATTATTAAAGGTTTTATTGACTCCCCTAAAAAGGGGAGGTATTTCGCTTAAAAGAAGAAATGGGAAGGGTAGACAGTGGGAGAAAGAGAAAGCTGAGTGATATATAAACTGGTAAATTAAACTGTTAGTAATGTCCAATTAATCTTCTTAGGCTTCTTCTGTGTGTTGTCAAACTTCTTTTTTTTAATCTGGTCACATGAAGTTCTCTGTTAGTATGTTAGTAATGTTCCTTTGAGTTTCTGTTAATAAAAAAGCCTCTTCTGGGCACATTCAGAACCGCTTCTTTGCGTGTTGGGTACTTTTAGTGTCGCTGACGTGGAGGAGCTTCCTCTGTTGTCTTCTCCTTCCGGCTTGTTTGATCCTCCTTCGGGTTGCTGTTAACAATCTCAGTTCATGCACTGTAAATCCTCTTCCTTGCTTGCCATTCCTGGAGGTCCCCAGCTTTGAGAATGGTATTAATTTATTCGCTTTTATATCCGCTCCCAAAACTCTCTACTGGGTCCTCCTCGCAACTGTTGACTCATATAAGCGCTTGCCAGGCACTCCTCGCTGTCACAGTTCAAACTTTTCCGTTTTACAAAACTCCCGTCGGATTCACAGCCATAACAGTCCAAACATTTAACAGCTGGCTCTCACACACAAGTAAACGCCCAGACGGAAGTCCCTCCCTTCTTCTCCGCTCGCTTTTGCCCAGCTCCGACATCTTTTCTTTTTTGTTTACTTTTAGAAAGTTCTTAAAATGTGCTCCAGAGAGACAAAACTTTTTCTCGCTTTGTTTCAAATACATCAAAGGAAAACATCACTGTCCGCTCAATCCATTCCCCCCCTCCTTTTCTTTTTCGCTTGTACAAATGGAGGATTAACCTCCTCGCCTTTTTCGCTGGGGGGGGGAAACGTTTTTAGTTCTTTTTCTCTGCATTTTGACAACTCACAGTTAAGCCGATCTTTTCTTTTTCTATTTTTGCGGGTGGTCGCTTTATTACTCGGTGACGTCTGGTGGCTCCACTAAACCCCGTTCGGGGTCGCTCACGCAGCAAGGTCCATTGGGGCAGGGCATGGCGGGAGCCTCGGTCTCCGACCTCTCGGCCGAAAGAGCGACTCCCCCCTAGTGCGCCCTAAAGCGCCCCGGATCCGAGCTCCTCTCTCCTGAGGTGCTCGTTCGGGTCTCCGCTCGCGCGGATTCCCTCCTCCACCGCGGGCGGGCGAGACGCCCTCAGGAGCAACCCGAGGATGCGTCCACCATTCGCGGGAGCCAGACCGGAAGCCGTTCATTCCCCCATTTATAAAGGGTTTGTTAACTGAGAATTCATTCCATGAATCTGACAAAGTACATGAAAACCGATGCTATAATAAACAATGTAGTCTTTAAGATATTACAAGAGTATTCTTTTATTTTTACTCCAATGTATCAGTACAGCTACACCACCCACAATTGTATCATGAGCTCTGTTTATAAATTTCACAATGTAATAAGCAAATACTTTTTAAAAACAAAAGAACAGAAGAATGACCTTGCTGGACAGCAGTGTGCATATATCTAATCCAGCATCCTATTTCCAAGAATTGGGGTTGCTAGGTCTCCCCTAGCCACTGGCAGGGGATGGGGGAGGGGAGGGCGGCCAGATCCAGGTTGGGAAACTCCTGGAGATTTGGGGATGGAGCCTGGGGAGGACAGGGACCTCCATGGGGTACAGTGCCATAGAGTCCACCCTCCAAAACATCCATTTCCTCCAGGAGAACTCGTCTCTATAGTCTGGAGATAAGCTGTAATTCCAGGGGATCCACAGGTCCCATCTGGAGGCTGGCAAACCTATGAAAAATAGCCAATCAAGGCCAAACTACATAATACATTTTTTAATTAGTCAGGGCAAGGTTCCAGGGAATCATTTCTAAAGCCTGCAGAGGCTTGATTCAGCTTGGGGAAGTAGTTCAGGAAGGAAGGAAGGAGTTCCTTCCCCCACCCATGCTGCAGTCCTGAGGTGAGTCTGGCCTCTTCAGGCTTTAAAAATGTCATTCTCTGGCTGTGGAAAAAGCAAGTCAAGGCCAGGGAACTGGATTGGTCCTGTTAAAAAAACATATTGTGTAGATTGGCCTTCAGAATCAGGAGAGCCAGTTTGGTGTAGTGGTTAAGTTGTGCGGACTCTAATCTGGGAGAACCGGGTTTGATTCCCCACTCCTCCACTTGCACCTGGCTGGATGATCTTGGGCAAGCCGTAGATCTGATAAGAGCTATTCTTGAAAAAGAGCAGTTTCTGTCAGAGCTCTCTCAGCCCCACCTACCTCACAGGGTGTCTGTTGTGGGGAGGGGAAGGGAAAGAAGATTGTAAGCCTCTCTGAGACACCTTTGGGTAGTGAAGGGTGGGGTATAAATCCAATCTCTTCTTCTATTTATTTATAGCGTACTGAGCTCGGTTCAAGGTGCTGGTTTTAACCTTTAAAGCCCTATATGGTCAGGGGCCTGCCTACCTGAGGGGACCCCCATACGAGCCCCAGAGAACACTGAGGTCAGGGTCGCAACACTGGTTGACCCTCCCTGGTCCGAAAGAAACCAGGCTAAATACTACCAGAACCAGGGATTTCTCGGTGGCAGCCCCACACTGGTGGAACGAGCTCCCAGAGAACATCAGGGCCCTGTGGGACCTCTCACAGTTCTGCAGGGCCTGTAAAACGGAGTTCTTCCACCAGGTGTTCGATTAGGGGCCGCCACTGAGGGGTGTGCCCTGGAACATCTTCTGGCTGAACTTAGACCATATCCTGGCTAGAGTCCCCGCTGGTTACTACCCCTATCTCAGGATTTGATTGGATTACCGCCATAGTTGGTTCTGTAATTGTTGTTGTTTATTTGTTTTAACTGATATTGTATTTATTAATTGTTTTAATTTTTTGTTACATTATTTAATCTTGTTAGCCGCCTTGAGCCTGCTTGTCAGGCAAGGTGGGGTATAAATACAAACAAACAAACGATAAATAAATACATTCATTTGATTTCTATCCTGCCCTCCCGGCCAAGGGCGGCTCAGGGCAGCTTACAAACAAGATAAAATTACAACAATATACATAAAATCACAACATCAATTAATATAATACAGTGTTAAAATCAAACATAATGAAGTGCTAGCAAGTTTAGGTCCTCGTTTTACAGTCAGCTCTTTGAACTTCTTCAGCTATTTAGGGTGATCAGGCGAGAATGAAGCGATCCAGCGGATCAGGGCTCTACCAACATAAGATGTCAATTGTTGGTAGTGGTGGTAGTGGTAATGATGGTACGAGTGGTGGTATCAGTGGTGGTAGCTCCAAAGGCTTGGCGGAAGAGCTCCATTTTACAGGTCCTGTGGAACTGTGAAAGGTCTTGCAGGGCCCTGGTCTCTTCTGGGAACTCATTCCACCAGAGTGGAGCCACCACCGAAAAAACCCTGGCCCTGGTTGTTGTTGTTGTTTTAAGCCCCCGGAGGGGATTTTTTATTGATTTTTTCTACTACAAAAAAACTACAACAGAAAAAAAAGGGAGGGGGAAAACTACATATACAGGAGAACCCACTACTAACTAAAAACCCAAGAGAGGAGATCCTCCAACTAGCTTAGATACATCGGGTCTTCTCATCATTGATCACTTTATAAACTGAGTCAAACATTTATAGCCCTTTTCCCTTAAAGTTTAAATTTAACTGTCTAGTAACAGTACCCCCAATCATCCCAAAACCAAAATTCTCAAAGGCACAATTCAGAGTCCTTCAGCCTTTACTTCTTCTTTTCCATTCTCTTCCGCAACTTATAAGGACTTGGGGCTGCCGCCCCTTGCTCAGACAGAGACTCCTCTCTGGAAGAACCAGTTTCCAGCTCGCCACTGGAGTTACCGTCCTCTTCTTTTTTCCCGTCCTCTGACCTTCCCAGCTGAACCCTTAGAAATTCTTGAGCTTTCAGAACAGAGTCAATATTTTCTTTTTTATCTTTGATCTTAAAAGTTGCACCTTCTGGAAATAGCCATTTATATCCAATTGAGTTTTTTGAAGAAAAAGCACAAGTTCTTTGTATTTCTTTCTGCGTTGTCTTACTTCAAATGGAATATCCTTTAGCGTTCTGATGGTGTTTTCCCCTGCTTTCAGGGGTGTTCCAGCAACCGCTTTCAGGATAGCATCTCTGACATGCCTCTTCGAGAATCTTACTACAATTTCCCCAGGCAGATTATTTTTCTTTATATATCCTGAATATGATCTGTAAACCACATTCTCCCCCCAGTTTTGCTCCTACCACTCCACTAAGCAGGGGTGGGAGGTTGATGTGGCAGACAACCTAGGAAGTCTAGGGCAAAAGCATCTATTACATACAAAAAATAATTTCAAATTCAATCTCTGACATCATTAGATACTAGATCAGGCAGTAAGTAAAATGAAAGACCTCTGCCTGTGATCCTGGAGAGCTGTTGCCAGTCAGAATGGATACTGCTGACTTTGATATACCAGTGATCTGGCTCAGGCATCCTTATGTGGTTTCATTTCTTAAAGGTGGCCTAACATCAAGAATATTCCAGTTATATATATTACCAACATGCTCATATTGTTTAATCAAAAATAAACATGACCCCAGCGGCATCTCAAGGACAGAAGAGTTTATTCCAGTGTAAGCTTTCATGAACTAGAGTGTTAGATGCATAATCAGGTTTATGAGGCTCTAGTACTATGCAATTTACCAAGGAATAAGCCCAACTGAACTCACTGGGGACTTACTTCTGAGTAAACATGCATAAGATTGGATGACATTATGTATCTTTGTTACCTTTAGAATATTACCTACAAACCATAGTACATCTTATACTTGTTAATCAAACCTTTCTGTTTTAAAACAGGACTTTTCCCTCTAACACTATCCATTATATAATAAAAAGTTCAGACACAGAGGATTAAGACAGGAACTACTGATTTCAAACCACCATTTTAACTACTCTTCTGCTGACAGCTCATTAGTAAAATACTAAATGGTTTACAAACAGAAAGGTATCAATTATTCATTTTCCTTTTGCAACTCCTTTAAAACCCAGTGGATTCTTCCTTTGTTTACTGTCTGTCTCTGAAAACTTATTTCTTAGTATCTGATATAAGAGTAATTTTCTACTTTGGAATTGTACACTTTTGATAATAAGGGATTCAGATCACTTGAAGTCATGTATGAAACCATTATTTAAATAATATTTCTACTGACAGATCCTATGAAAAATAAATGGCTGGTCACTTATTCGTTTTTTACTCTGCCCTGTACTCAGTTTGAGGTCTTGACCAAATCACTCATCTTCATTTAACTCAGTATTCTGGTTCCCACAATAGCCAACCAAATGTTTGAGGGTAGACCACAAACAATAATAAACCCCAAAACCTTCCATAATGGTTTGTCCTCAGTGACAGATTCAAAGAGACAGGAATGGAGGTTCTGCAGAATTTCACTCTACAGATGCTCAGAGGCAAGTAGTGTCTTCCCAAACCTTCCTGTCCTCCAACTAGAGCACCACCTTGTAGTGAGTGTAATGTAAACCAACAGCAAAGGCTGAAGTTACAAAAGGATGCACTGATTTCTGTACAAAAAGAAATAAAAGAGAAAGCCCTATTTTAAAAGAGAATAAGAGGTTGTTCTTCATTGTGAGGTTTTTTTTCTTGGTTTGTTGGTATGACAATTCTCCACTTCCCTAATCACCTTTTCCTATTTCTTTGGCTGGGCAGTCCCTTGTTCTTGGTTTCACTGTCTGTCCCACCCTTTTGTTTAAATGTATACAGATATTTTCTTATTTTATTTTGTGTTTATGGTGGGACAAATTAGTTGTGGGTTTTATTTTTGGATCATGAGGCTGCCACCAAATATACATATTCCCCACTTCCCTTTATCTTTTTCTTGACTGAGCAGCCCCATTGTTTAAATGTATATAGATATATGTTGACTGAGCCTAGGGAACTGAGGGGCTGACTAAAATCCTTCTTTTGTCTTTGTCAGATAATGGCACACAAGAAGCTGATGATAATTCAAAACTAACAGACTACTTTATTTCACTTCTGAGGAGAAATGGTAAGGTAGGTATCAGGTTTAGGATGTAGAAGGTAAACAGGAACAGGAATGAGGTAACTTTGCGTAAATATAAAGAATAGATAGTTTGTCACAATCCTCCTTCATGGATCACTGTCTTGACGTGGCGAGGGGGCTTGCATGGTTTGATGAGGCAGTAGGCTATGCCACGGAGGGCTACCCAGGACGAACAGGCCACAGCAGAGAACTCAGACCAAGTGTGATCCACTGGAGGAGGAAATGGCAACCCACTCCAGTATCTTTGCCAAGAAAACCCCATGGACTGTAACAAAAGTCTACAAGATATGACGCCGGAAGATAAGCCCCTCAGGTCGGAAGTTGTCCAATATACTACTGGGGTAGAGCAGAGGGCAAGTACAAGTAACCCCAGAAAGAGTGAAGCGGCGGGGCCAAACCCGAAAGAACGCTCAGCTGTGGATGTGTCTGACGGTCAAAGGGAAGTCCAATGCTGCAAAGAACAATACTGCATAGGTACCTGGAATGTAAGATCTATGAATCAAGGTAAGCTTGACATGGTCAAAAATGAGATGGCAAGACTGAACATCGACATCTTGGGAATCCATGAACTAAAGTGGACAGGAATGGGCGAATTTAACTCAGAAGACCATTCTATCTACTATTGTGGACAAGAATCCCGTAGAAAAAATGGTGTGGCCTTTATGGTCAACAAGAACGTGTGAAAGGCAGTAATGGGATACAATCTCAAAAACGACAGAATGATCTCAGTCCGAATCCAAAGCAAACCATTCAACATCACAGTAATTCAAGTCTATGCCCCAACAACTGATGAAGAAGAGCCTGAAGTAGACCAGTTCTGTGAAGACCTACAACACCTCCTAGAACTAACACCAAAAGAAGATGTCCTCCTCATCATAGGTGACTGGAATGCTAACATAGGAAGTAAAAAGGTAACCGGAATAAGTGACAAGTTTGGCCTTGGAGAACAAAATGAAGCAGGGCAAAGGCTAACAGAGTTTTGTGAAGAGAACACGCTGGTCATAGCGAACACCCTCTTCCAATAACCTCACCCTCTTACAATAACCTGAGGCGACTCTACACATTGACATCACCAGATGAGCAACACTGAAATCAGATTGATTATATAATTTGCAGTCAAAGATGGAGAAGCTCTATCCAGTCAGTAAAAAAACCCTGGAGCTGACTGTGGCTCAGATCATGAGCTACTCATTGCAAAATTCAGACTTAAACTGAAGAAAGTTGGGAAAACCACTAGGCCATTCAGATCTGACCTAGATCAGATCCCTAATGAATATACAGTGAAGGTGAAGAATAGGTTTAAGGGACTAGATTTGATAGATAGAGTGCCTGAAGAACTATGGACAGAGGTTCGTTGACATTGTACAGGAGGCAGCAATCATCACCATTCCAAAGAAAAGGAAATGCAAGAAAGCAAAGTGGCTGTCTGATGAGGCTTTACAAATAGCCAAGGAAAGAAGGAAAGTGAAAGACAAAGGTGAGAAGGAAAGATTTACCCAACTGAATGCAGATTTCCAGAGAACAGCAGGGAGAGATAAGGAGCCTTTCCTGAATGAACAATGCAAAGTAATAGAGGAAAACAATAGAATGGGAAGGACTAGAGATCTCTTCAAGCAAATTGGAGAAATCAAGGGATCGTTCCATGCAAACCTGGCCATGATAAAGGACAAAAACGGTAGGGACCTAACAGAAGCAGATTAGGAAAAGATGGCAAGAATACACAGAAGAACTATACAAGAAGGACCTCAATGTCCTTGACAACCAAAACAGTGTAATCACTGACCTTGAACCAGACATCCTGGAATCCGAAGTCAAATGGGCCTTAGAAAGCATTACCAACAACAAAGCTAGCAATTGCACTCATATCACACGCTAGCAAGGTCATGCTCAAGATCCTACAAGCTAGGCTTCAGCAGTATGTGGATAGAGAACTGCCAGAAGTACAAACTGGGATTCGAAAAGGGAGAGGAACTAGAGATCAAATTACCAACATTCGCTGGATTATGGAGAAAGCAAGAGAGTACCAAAAAAAGATCTACTTTTGCTTCATTCACTACACTAAAGCCTTTGATTGTGTGGATCACAACAAACTATGGCAAGTCCTTAAAGAGATGGGAGTACCAGACCACCTCACATGTCTCTTCAGAAACCTGTATAAGGGTCAAGAAGCGACAGTTAGAACAGGATATGGAACAACTGATTGGTTTAGCATAGGAAAAGGAGTACGACAAGGATGTATATTGTCACCTTGCTTATTTAATTTATATGCAGAGTACATCATGCGAAATGCTGGCCTGGATGAATAGCTGGAATTAAGATTGCTGGGAAAAACATCAACAACCTCAGATATGCAAATGATACCACTCTAATGGCAGAAAGTGAAGAGGACCAAAAGAGCCTCTTGTTAAAGATGAAAGAGGAAGTTCAAAGGTTGGCTTGAAACTCAACATCAAAAAAACTAAGATCATGGCATCTGGCCCCATCACTCCTTGGCAAATAGAAGGAGAAGTCATGGAAGCAGTGACAGACTTCACGTTCCTGGGATCCAAGATCACTGCAATTGGTAATTGCAGCCATGAACTTAAAGACACCTGCTCCTTGGGAGGAAACGATGGGAAACCTTGACAGCATAATAAAAAGTAGAAACATAACCCTGCCGGCAAAAGTCCATATGGTCAAAGCAATGGTATTCTCAGTAGTACTATATGGCTGTGAGAGTTGGACTTTAAGGAAGGCCGAGCGCCAAAGAATAGATACTTTTGAATTATGGTGCTGGAGAAGACTCTTGAGAGTCCCCTGGACTGTAAGAACATCAAATCAGTCAATCCTAAAAGAAATCAACCCTGACTGTTTCCTGGAAGGCCAGATACTGAAGCTGAAGCTCAAATACTTTTGCCACCAGATGAGAAGGGAGCACTCATTGGAGAAGACCCTGATGCTGGGAAAGATTGAAGGTCAAAGAAGAAAGGGACGGCAAAGGATAAGATGGTTAGACAGTGTTATCGAGGCAACAAATTAAGCAAACTCCGGAGCGTGACAGAAGACAGGAGGGCCTGGCCTGATGTGGTCCATGGGGTCGCGAAGAGTCAGACTCGACTGTGCGACTGAACAACAACAACACAATCAAGTAGCTGTTTGGCCCTTTAAATCTTCCAAGAGGGGAGGGAAAGGGGTGGCTGCCAGTGGTTGGGATTGGGGGCAGATGGAATTGACATAAAAATAATGGCAGACCCACCAGAAAAATTTTTGCCCCCCAAACCACAAAATCCTGGCTATGGGCCTGCTTGGGAGGGTGACTAGTGGGTGCAGGTTAATGCACCAGGTGCATCTGGAGGCCCTGCCATGGTGGCTAGGAGGGGATCACCCTTCCTTGTGGCCCTCCTGGGAAGCATGCAGCAGTTTGCATTTGTGGAGGGTAAGAGCTGGGATGGGGTGGCCAGCAATGCTCCCTCTAAGCTGTGGACTCCTATGAGCAAAAATTCTACTTTGTGAGCTACTGAGCAGGTGATTTGGCTGCTGCATAAATTCGTTTGCTCTGGAGCCTTCCTTCCTGAGTGAAGACAAAAATGTATGAGCCAGAGGCTAAAAAACTGTGAGCTAGCTCACACTAACTCATAAGAACATAAGAGAAGCCAATGTTGGATCAGGCCAATGGCCCATCTAGTCCAACACTCTGTCACACAATGGCCAAAAAATACCAGGTGCCATCAGGGGGTCCAGTAGTGGGGCCAGGACACTAGAAGCCCTCCCACTGTTGCCCCCCCCCAAGCACCAAGAATACAGAGCATCACTTGCCCCAGCCTGAGAGTTCCTATCTATACCTGGTGGCTAATAGCCACTGATGGACTCAGCTTAGAGGGAACGCTGGTGGCCAGATGACAAGTGAGGGCGAGTTGCACAACCAGTTACAGCGTACATGTCCCACCTGCTCTCATCTCAGTTGTCTCGGTCAGGATCCTCAGCGAGGATTTTATTCTGTTTAAAATATTAAAAAACAAACTAAACCCACAAAACCACCAAACCCGTGAGCAAAGGGGATGTTGCCGCCATGCGGCATCTTGAAGGTCACTGATTCAATCCCGTCATCTGTCTTTATAAGACCTGTCAGTTAGTGAGCTATGCCAAAATTGTAGCACCTTGATACATATCCTGCTAATAGTTCCAATCCCACTTGTATCATTGAAGAAATTATTTCACATTTTATTTTGGAACGCCATCATGAAGCTACAGAAAAAGCAAACCTAAGATATGTAGGCCGGTAACATTCAATGTAGTGGATCCTCAATTAAAGGTGACAGCCTGCTGTGTAACTCTGCAAGAAAGCTATCTGCAAGCCAGCCGACATTTTATACAAAGAACTCCTGTGGAACTCAACAGGAGATCTGTAAGCAAAACAGCTCCAGAATCAAGTCAATGCAAAAACGAATTAATTTGCGAGTAGTGGCAGCTGGCACTTCATAGGCCTTTTATGGAAGATTGTTTTCCTATTGTTTGTAGAAATGCCAAATTATTTTTCTTTCCAGTTTCCTCATTAGGGATCAGAGGCACAGAGCACAGCAATCCACTGAAAATGCTAAAAAGGAGATTTAGTCAGAGATGTGATGGAGACATTCACGGTCTTGGAATGTGGAGCTCGACAACCTGACTTGCTTGAACTTGTCATACAGAGAAAATGAAAGGGGATGGATCCTGATAAATATCGTTCTGACACTCTTCGGAGAAGAATACAAATGTGATTGATTTTTAAGTAGTATTTTTCAACAGTTAAATCACAAAAATTCTCCCAAGTGAGGTTGCCAGTGCTGGGTGGGGAAATACCTGGAGATTTCAGGGGTGGAGTCTGAGGCAGGTGGGGTTTGAGGAGGGGAGGGACTTCGATGGCATATAATGCCATAGAGTCCACCATCCAAAGCAGGCATTTTCTCTAGGTGAACCGATATCTGTTGCCTGGAGATCAATTGTAATCCTAAGAGATCTCCAGCCACCACCTGGAGCTGGGCAAGCCTAGAGATTACTGCCATAGCTTGACTGGGATGTAGGTTCAAGTTCCAACTCTGCAAGGGGTTCGTTATGAGGTCTTAGGTAAGTCAAAAGAAAACATTACATATGAACACATTTTTAATGCAGAAAAAGTTCATGTTTTTGTATTGTTCACCAAAATGTATAGTGATAGTTCAACAGTGCAGTCTAAAGCAGGATTATACCATTATAAACCCACTGACTTCAATGGACTTGGAAGACTGTAACTCTGTTTAGGATTGCACTGGCAGGCTTGTGTCTATATGTGTTTATAGACAAGTATGGTAAAGGGGGAAAGGATTTTGCAAACAGAAGGCGATGAAATGTAGGTGGCAGCAGTCCTTACTGCTGTGTCACATTGCTATGCAGAGCCAAAATGTACATGACATTACACCGAAGAGGTGTAGCAGTGAAAAATGAACATAACAAGGGATATAAAATTCACACATAGAATAGTTCTATGTTTCTCACTTCATGCATCCAATCTGGGTTGAAGCATTGTTTTTCCAGTCACAAACTTCTAACTTACACACACCCCGTATTGGTCTCTGTTATTCCTATATTTGCATATTTAGAAGATCCCATATCCTAGCAAATGGATTACACTCTGGGCTGGCCCCTTCCTGAAGCCCTGGGCCCAGTAAGGTGTATGTGTTCCCACCCACTCAGCCACCCTCCCCTTGTTTAGAGATGACATTCCATACTATCTGTATCACATTCTTCATGGAATGTTAGATTCAAGTGCAGTAATAACTTAGAGACAGGCCTGTAGCCATGAAGGGGCAGACAAGGGCGACACCCCCTCCTGAATGTGCCCTGCCTCCTCACCAAACAGCTACCCCCCCCACTCTCTCTCTCTCTGGTGGCCTTGGCAGCGGGCTCTGGCTCCTCACCTCTTTCTCCTCTGCCAGGGGGGGTCTCTGCCTGCCCCCTTACCTTTGCTGCTTTCCTGGCTTGTCCTTGTCACTCAGGCAGTCTCTTGCCCTGGTATTTTCCTCAGGAGGTGGAGGAGAAAGCGGCGAGGAGCCGGAGCCTGCCACCAAGGCCGCCGGGGAGAGAGATCGCACAACGTGTCCCTCAAGCAGTCACCTCAGCTGCCACAGTCTTCAGTAGCCACAGCAACCCACCATCGTCTTCTTCATTGTCATCTTCACCTCAGCTGCCACCGCTGCTGCAACAGGGGGCAGCCCAGTCAGCAGGCAGTGCTAGCCACAAAGCCCTCCGGAGGCCTCTCGGCGGTGGGTGATGGTGGAGAGGGCAGAATGGGGTGAGGCAGCTGAGGCAAAGACAACGATGAAGGCAGTGGTGGGCCTGTTGCTGCGGCTGCTGGTGGCAGCTGAGGCAACTGCTTGAGGGATAAATCACACTCTCTCTCTCTCTGGCGGCTCCTTGCCTCTATCTCCTTCGCCACCTGAGAGAAACACCAGGGCCATGGGGCTGGCTAAGTGATGAGGGCAAGCCAGGAAGGCAGCAAAGGTAAGGGAGAGATGCAGGGTGAAGAATCTAAATGAAAAAACTAAAAAAGTCATTTTAAAAAATCCCCAAATGCTTCAACAGCTGGTTGCAACTCAAAGCAATGGTGCCACTGACTTCATTCTTCCCGTGGGCTCCCCCCAAAAAACAAAAACATAAAACATTGTGCTCAACTGCCCTCTTAAGAAAAAAATTGCCCCTTAACAAAAAAATTCTTGCTATGGGCATGCTTAGAAACCAATAAGATTTTTTTAAAAAAATTTATTATTTTCTTGCTACAAACACTAACAACACTACAAACACGACAACACTAAACTAAAATATAAGCTACACAAGGATCATACTAAATAGTTGGTCACTAGCTTAGGCAAAGTTCCCTTTATAGTAAATTTAATGGAATGGAGTTATTTCTTATCGCTTCATTACAAACTGGTATTTATATGATTAAATCAGGTAGTTACATTTTAAGCAATTTAACTTTCAAGCTTATAAGATTATATTATTTCGGCTTCTTTTCTCTGAGCTTCTTTTTATCAAAGTTCCATTGGACCTTCAGGTGTTTCGGGGCCGCCCCCACCCCTTTATCTGATTCGGAGTCCTCTTCTGGATTACTGCCCACCGTACTTCCCGAACTTTCCGACCTATATGTGCTGCCTTCTTCTTCCAAGTCTTCTTCCTCTGTTGCTCTCTTGTCGTACACTGGTCTTTGTTGCTGTTCCAAAAATGCCTTCACTTTGAGAGACCAACAAGATTTTTGAGGTATGAGCTTTCGAGGGTCTGAGAACCCTGCATTAGATCTGATAAATGGAGTTTTGACACATGAAAACTCATACTCTGAAAATCTTGTTGGTTCTCTAAGGTACTACTAGACTTGAATCCAGCTGTTGTACTGCAGACTAACATGGGTACTCTCTGAAAGTATCTTCATAGGCTGTGTTTGTGTGTATGAACCCAGATTCATTTTGGCATAGATAGGGTTGCCACAATAGCGAGGGGATTTGGGGGGCATTCTGGGGTGGGCAATGATGTCACCCAAAAGTGACATCATCACATCAGTGACATTGCACATGACGCTCTGGTTTTTGAACAACACTCTATGGTTTTTTGCCTTCAAAACCATATAGCTTGCCCAAAACTCAGAGTGTTACCACACAACGTCCCTAGTGTGACATCACCATGTTGGGGACATTGCCTGACAATGTCCCTGTTTGGGGGTGAGGTTCCCCCCACTGGCCAGCTGGCCAGTGGTGGATCAAAGCACCCAAAAGTGGGGGAACCCCCACTGGGACCTGGGGACTGGCAACCCTAAGCTACACTGATCATGACCTCATAGTGATGAAATATTTATTTATTTAGGGGTTTCTACCCAATATTTCTCCATAGAGGGAAACCCAAAGTAGCCTTCAACATTGTTTTTCTTTCTTCCATTTTATCTTCGCAACAATTGGAACCTGAGTCTCCCAGATCCGTGCTCCATGCTCTAACCGTTACTGCTTGCTATAATGATTGGAGTGCTTTCATGAAAATTCCAGCTGTATGGTATCTGATACCAGGCAGAAACAAAAGAGCTGTGGGGAGGGGGGGATTATTTCAGTTCCCTGAAGGATTGTGATCTCTTGAATGGCAGGGATTCAAAGTATTGAGTGAGCATCTAGGTAAAAAGGTGTTGAAAGGACCTCTCAGATGCAGGAATGGATTAACACAGAGAAGCTACTGCAGGTGAATGCATTCACATTGTGTAGCGTTTAAAATTACTGGAGCAGCATTGTTCTTTCTAAACAACATATACCATGAACATTTCTGAACTGCTGGAGAGCTGCCCTTATTCCTTCAGAGTTCAAAATGCAAATGGGCACTCTTTCTAGCCTTCTTTTATTCAGAAATCTGCACACAATGGAGTAAAAAGAAAAGAAGGCACCCCTTGCCATTCATTAGGATCCCCTTGGGTCCAGGCATATTTCTGCTAGGCAGACATGAGCCTCTTCTTGCAGTGACCTCCAAACCCTGGAGAAAATAAATGGAGTCATAATTTCCCCCCCTCCCATTTCAACATACAGTATTTCTCACATTCATTGTCACTACCCTATGGAAGCAACCGGAGCCTTATACAATCTCTTCAGAAGATGATAAAACTCATGTGAGGGCTTATTAAAGAAATAAACAAGGGTCAGCTCAAAGGTGAAAGAAGATTATTTTTTTCCCAAGTTGAAGAGTGAAAATGCAAATAAGGATAGGAATAAATCGAATGAAATCTGGGCGACAGCGGCCTGTCATTCAGACGGAAGCGTTGCTGTGAAAATGAAACTAGCAAATTGTCTTTCAACAGTCAGTTTGGACCCAGGCCTGTAAAATGCAGAACAGCAGTGGAAAGCAGCTAAGCCCTCCCTGTTCCCATAAGAACTGCAGAAGAGTGAGACCTTTACGATCTAAATGATTGTAGGCGAGTGCAAAAGAATTAGACTGTAATATCAGTGCAAGCCAGTGTGCAGTAAACCCAATTCCTGATGTTTGATAGCAAAGAAACAAAAAAAGCTTCAAACGAAATCTGTTTGTGGGTCTTTTCCGTGCAAATGTGTGTAAACTACCACAAGAATGTGCCAGATAAACAGTACAAAAAGGTTGCAATATATTGCTGTTTAAATCAGGATACTTGCCCTGTAAAAATCATTCAAACTCTGTTTATCATTTCAACGGTCATGTAGTCATTCTCCCTCCAAATCCTAGGGAAGATTGATGGGGGGCAGTATTTTTGCTCTGTTTTTTGTGTTTTGCTGAGGAAGACATAGTTCACTGTGGTTGCTGTTTTTTAATGTAGCATTTTCTTGTAGTTTAATGATCAAAAGAGGATAGTACCAAGGCCAAGTAATGGCCACTAATCTCTCTTTCTCTAGGTGTGCCAAGAATCTTTCCTTGTATATACTAAGCAAGACAAGTCACTATAAAATTTTGGAAAATGAAATGAAAGGACTATGAATAAACACATTCATATAAGGTGGGAAACCTGACATTGAACATTTGAAGAAGTGAATGAACTATTGTGTGAGAAATTTGTGTAAGAAAAGCTGCTGCAGTTAATTCGTAATATTACCTATGAGCAGGGGTCATTTCGTAGAAAAAGAGCTAGGGGAACTCATTAGCATAACTCATTAGCATATGCCACACCCCCTGACATCAGGGGCCCGGCGGTGGACCTGCAAGGCCGGCGGAAGTGCGAGGAAGCCCCGCCAAGGCCCTCCCTGGTCCCAGGTAGGCAGGGGTGAGAGAGGCGGGGAGGAAGCAACTTACCCTCCCTCTTCTCCTGCCTCCTCCTGGCTGAATGGGGCCTGGAAGCGGGGTGGCCGGAAGCAGGGGCGGGGCTTCATCGTGTGCCCCGCCCCCTGCACCTCACCCGGGGGGACTGCGTTCCCCCGCGTTCCCCCCCAAAATGACCTCTGCCTATGAGCCAGTCATCAGAACTGACACCAAAAATTAAATGCTGCCTGCTTTTCTTGACTGCATCAATTTCAGTTGCATTAGGTGTGCAAGGAGATATGTTAGTATGCAGCAGCACTGAGGTAAACAGCTCAAAAAGCTAGTGGTGGGGTATTCCCCACAAGATGTGCCGCACTGGGCTAGACATAGAAGGACTTAGAAGCGTATAACTCAACTTAGGATAGTACTGCATGTCCTCATTACACAAATATGTGTAGTTTCATGGTCCCTTTAAATGAAGAATAGCTGCAACCAGTGGGAGCCATTGGTCATGGAAGAAGGGGTGTGGGAAGAATATGGAAAGAATGGTCTCAATCTAAATCACCACCTCTGGTGGCTGTTCCCTCTATCATGTTCCCTCCGTAAGCTGCTTCTGCTGATTTAATTGTGCCGCTGACACTGTGATCTGGAGAAAGGATCCAATTTAAACCCACTGACACCAATCAGCTTAGACCATGAACTCTGAATAGGATTTTCCTGTGGGTTATTTACACATCTGTGTGTAACAGGTAGTTTGTATTTGATGCCCATCCTTCTGGAAAGTCATAGGCTGTTTCTACATGGGGATTTCCCCTGAGTGGCACTCAGCACCCCTTTGCTTTGTTTGGGGAGTTTCCGCATATGCTCTTTCCATCTTTAGGGCTTTCCCTTTCAAGCTGGATCAGAGAAAAACTCCTTTGGTCTGACTTTAAAGGCAAACAGTACAACATCACTCAAGTGAAAAATGGGGGGTTGGGGGCCAACCAGCATCTCAGGTGATGTGATAATGTCACCTCCTGCATGACCAGAAGGGACATCACAATGTCACTGACAACATCACTACACCACTAGGAAGGGCCTCCACCCAACTGGTGAGTCTCCCACTGGTTGCCAACCCCATGCTGGCAATCCTAGCACAATGGCTGCAGGCAGAGGCTCTGTGTGAGAGTTCTGCCTGCAGCTGATCCAGGGCTTGACACTGCCTTCAAAATGGTGGTGGTCAGATCCAGTATTCCCCTCCTTTAACAGGGCTTAAAAAATTCAGCCACAACTCAACTGTGAGCCATGGCTCAGCTGTTGTGGGGAGAGGGGACTAGCAAGATTGTTGTCAAATCAACACTTCTACACTGTCACAAGGATCAGGAAGTGGGTGGGGAGAGGCAGTGCCAGCGGCAAGCAGTGTGGGGAAGAGATTGCGTAAATGGTGGCCCTGCACACCTCAATTCTACTAACTCAAGTAATTCAGACAATGGCAATCTCTATGGTCGTAAATTTAAAGATAAGACTTCTGTCCCCATTTATCCATAGTTAAGGATTTCTGCTATTTCATAGTAGCAGAAGGCAACCATTCAACAGTTATTGAGATTTTTATATAGTTTTCATTTTCCTCTTGTGTGTCAGTTCAAAAAGTTGATAAACAACTTGTGGAAAACTCAAGCTTTAAATTTTCCTGAATGCTCAACCTTTGTATCAGTTCTATTATTGAACAGGTGCAATTTTCCCTCTTCTGTCTGAGAACAAATTAATTTTTTTTTAAGTTTGAAGCATTGTACTTCTGTTAGCAGCAAAGTCCACTAGACTTTCTTAAGAATAGGAAAGGGAGATGACATAAGTTATGAGGAAAATAAAATGGCTCCACATTTTCAGAAGGGGGTGAAATCACTAGGCAATAAGTTAGGATGATAAATCTGAGGCAAGCAGAGCTGGTGGAATGATAAAATGGGCCCCACAGGGCACCTTCTACCAAGAGGAGGAGGTACCATTTGTCAAGTTACTAGGTTTTAATGGGAAGTCCTCCATTCCAATCCAGGGCTATTTGCAACCCCTAAAAGCAGTGTATCCCCAATGTGCTCACCATTGTATTTCTTCAAACACAGACTTTCTTCCTCAAAGCATTTCCTTAAAATGTTTGCTAATTCTTTCTCTGTGTTTTTAATTCTTGTTTGTTTAAAATTTTGAGTGTTTTTTAATTTCTATTTTGCATTTCCCCCCCCCAATCTGTGTTCATTTGGACTGTTAAATTTTTAGTCTCCCTGCAACCTGGTTGCTGCATCGTTAGCTGCGCTGGATCTGTGGAGATAAGACAGGATCGAAATCTTTTAAATAAATATTTTTCCCTCAGAGCAAAGAGCCTACCCCAATTTCCTTTATCCATTTAAAGTAGGGCTAGCTCCAGAAGAGCCCAGGAGACAGATCCACACCCCTTTGTCAGCCTGGAGTACCAGTTCAGAAATAGCTTCTCCCACCATAGAAAGATATTTGACATGGAATGTCCCAACATTTTCTGATTGGCTTCACCCCATCTGTGTCATTGCCTTCTCCCGTGGCTGCCATTGAGCTCCGTCTTGCAGGCCCTGTGGAACTGTAAAAGATCCCGCAGGGCCCTGATCTCTTCTGAGAGCTCATTCTACCAGTATGGAGCTACCACTGAAAAGGCCCTGTTAACCACAATTAAGCAAAAAATGCAGAATGCATACACAAAAATAAACTGGAGAAAACAGAATACTGCAGAGGGCAGGGACACAAAATACAAAGTTAACCTTGAAGGCTCAAGTGTTCAGATTCTCCAAAGTAACCTACAGTGAGCTGTTAGTGCAGAAAGGGCCTAGATTGATGAAAGTATAACTGACTTGAATGTGTGAGTGAAATGTATTGCTAGGGGAAAAAACTGAACTGGTGGTTTGTCTTGGTGACAATGTCTACACAACCGTTACGTTAATTCTTTTCATAAAATGGCCAGCTACAGAGCGTTCCCTGCGCATGCGCAGGGGACGCTCTGTCCCTTTTGGGGGGATTTAAGTATCCCCCTGATTTTTTAAAAACTTTTTAGATTTTTGTGCATACCTGGGGACCTCCCCACGTGTGCACAAAACTCTCCCTCCCCCCAAGTGCCCCCTCTGTGCTGATTTAGATATCCGCACAGAGGGGGCCACTTCGGTATTAGATATATAGATGTGACATGGAATGTCCCAACATTTTCTGATTGGCTTCACCCCCTCTGGGGCATCCATTGTGTCATTGCCTTCTTCCGTGGCTGCCATTGTGTAGTGGCACTGGTACCTGTTTTCAAAATTCCAGATGTGCCCATAAGTTCAACTAGGGTCTTTTCTAAACCCGTCTGTTCCCCTGCAGTTTGTCCACAGCCATGTTGGAAGCAGAATCTCCTTCTGCATTGCATCCTGCTCTCACTCCTTCCTGTATCGAGACTCTTTCCAGATTCTGCATTATTTTATGTTTGGGGTGACTTCGCAGTCATCATGGCATTGCCCCAGGGTATCTGAAAGTGGTTTCTCCATGGACATTTCTGCTCTTCAGCTTCCGATTCGTAGGAAATAATAAGCAGAATACTTAATGTGGCTTTAGTCATCTCCACCCATTTCCCCATCCCTATTTCCACTTCTGTTTAATATTCATCTAGCGCACAACTTGGAGGGCAGGTAGAGGTGCAGTCTGAGGAGGTCCTCTCTGAGTTTGATACTTCTAGCTTGCGGGGGGGGCGGCGTTTGACACACTCCTCCCCCTTTGCACTTTTCCCTTCCCCAAAACCAAAACCAATCTGCACGCAACTTGGACGGGGATGTATTAAAAGGAATGACAGGATTGCCCATTGGAAACAATATGAGAGGCTTAAAGGCCCATTTGTTTTTTGTGTTTTTTTAAATTAAAACCATTGGAACGCCACCCCTCCTGACAGACCAGCCAGCCTCTGAGCTTGCATCCCTTGATGGATGGTGCATGCCTGGAGTAGCCCAGTGGCAGCTAGCCAAAGGAGGTGGGAGAGCAGGGAGGGGAGGAGAGAAGGGGGAGGGCGCAGTGTGCCCCATCTCTTGCTCATGCACTTAGGCAAGTTCGTGGCAATTGGACACCCCTCCACAGGTCAAAAGTGATGTTTATTTATTTATTTATTTATTCAATGTATACCCCGCCCTCCCTGCAAGCAGGCTCAGGGTGACTTACATTAGCTGGTACATAGGTACCAATAAAATTCACATAAAATCAGTTGAAACAGTTCAAATACAATTACGATACAGATACAATAAAATAATAAAATCATAAAGTGCTGGCGGTAGTTCATACATTACTTGATATAGTGTGCAAAGAATGCATACAAATAGACAGTTTCCCCACTCGGGGCTCTCCCTAAACCACACAGTGGCAAAGGCCAAATATCAAAATCAGGGCCAGGATCTAAGCCACACTTGTTGGTGGTAGTCGTGCGGGCGGCTCCTTAGTTGAAAGCCTGGTGGAAGAGCTCCATCTAGCAGGCCCTGTGGAACTGTAAAGGATCCTGCAGGGCCCTGATCTCTTCCGAGAGCTCATTCTACCAGTATGGAGCCACCACTGAAAAGGCCCTGTTAACCACAATTAAGCAAAAAATGCAACCTTTGGTTGTAGATGCAGAATGCATACACAAAAATAAACTGGAGAAAACAGAATACTGCAGAGGGCAGGGACACAAAATACAAAGTTAACCTTGAAGGCTCAAGTGTTCAGATTCTCCAAAGTAACCTACAGTGAGCTGTTAGTGCAGAAAGGGCCTAGATTGATGAAAGTATAACTGACTTGAATGTGTGAGTGAAATGTATTGCTAGGGGAAAAAACTGAACTGGTGGTTTGTCTTGGTGACAATGTCTACACAACCGTTACGTTAATTCTTTTCATAAAATGGTAGCATGTTGGGCAGTATGTTGTAAAGCACCCATTCGTGGGGAAATCCATCAACAAGGTATTTCAAAAGTGGGATACCTTTACTTATCTTCCAGTGTTTATCTATTTCATAAAAGAAACATTAAGGAAACCTATCCTCACGGCTGTCTTCCCCCCCTTTTTTTGTAAATCATTGCCTTGCCCAATGCTTAAAGCATTACTCACAGTGGGAGGTAAAAACACCCAATAAACCTTGCTGACAATATTGAGAGTTTTTGCAAGGGACCTTCTACATTGAAAAAATTCATCCAGTGTTATTTGACACGAAGATGTTTGATTAGACATCCCAGCATAATCCACTTTGCTGCAGGCTCAGTCCATCACTGAATGATCAGATGGCATGGTAGGACAAGCGGGGTTTTTTGCTTTCTTTTGCGCATGCAGATAACTGAGGATTCAACTATACAGTGGCTGGAATAGGACCTATTTGGGGGGGTACTCGGTGATCAACGGAGAAAAAAACTTTACCTTGCAAACAATCCTTGACAAAAAAACCCACAAACTTTTGGTGCTTTATCAAAATACTTTGTTCTGGTCAGAAATGCACATATGGGGCTCCATGGCTGTTGAACGATTATGCAGTTATGCGCATATTGCCACACAAACAAAAAATAGTGCCATGTCAGGGTGCTGATGACTGCAGAACCATTCACTGATGTTGCTGTGTGAACGTGCACTTTAGATTCATCAGGCAGCAGCAGCTATATCGGATCGAAATGCACACCTGACCGCAGCCTAAGGATTCTAAATAGTATCTTTGAATATTTTTAAATGTAGAATCCCCAAAAATATTAATGTAGAATCCCCAAAAATAGTGTTTAAAAACCTCCACTACAAAACAACAAAATCATAGGAAAAATAGTCAGCACAGTAAATCTGAGTCACAAAACCAAAGGTACCACAGACAACTTGCTTCAAGGTTGGTTAACAAGCAGGGAACTATAAGACTCTTTCAAGGAGGAACATTCCAGAGCTTTGAGCCCACAACAGAAAAGATCCTGCTTCTCATGATGGCCAGGGTAGCCACCATATAAAAAGGAAGCCGGAAGGTTTCACTGTGCTATCAAGTAAGTTGCAGCCAACTTCTGGTGTCCCCATAAAGTTTTCAAGGCAAGAGATGTTCGGAGCTGGTTTGCCATTGCCTGTCTCCACACAACAACCCTGGAGTTCCTTGTTAGCAGGGCTCTTTTTGTAGAAAAAGCCCAGCAGGAACTCATTAGCATAATAGGCCACACCCAACAGCAGGAACTCATTAGCACCCCGACAGCACAGCTCATTAGCACATTAAGCCGCACCCACATGTTACCAGAAGTGTGGTTATCCAGCCACACCCACCTTTTGCTTGTTATTCTGTTTACCTTGTTTGTTGTCAAAACCCAGGGCCTTTTTTTGTAGCAGGAACTCCTTCTTTGCATGTTAGGCCACACATCCCTCCGATGCAGTCCTGGCGGGGCGTGGCCAACTGGGGAGCCAGCCGGAACTCTGTTCCTGTGTGTTCCTGCCCAAAAATAGCCCTGCTTGTTAGTCTCCCATACAACTATTAACCAGGGTCAACCATGGGAGGGCGAGGTATAAATCAAATAAATAAATAAACAAACAAACCATGTGTAGCTTCTGAGATCTGACCAGATCAGACTAGCCTTGTTCATCCAAGGTCAGGGCTAAAGGATTTACTAGTCAGTCTTAAAGACTGGGTGTGTGCGTGTGTGTGGAACGTCACAGGGGGAAAGATATTCCCTAACATAACCAAAAGCCAAGTAACTGAGCACTTTAGGCGTTTAAAAAAGCACTCTGAGCTAGATCTAGAAACAAGCTTGCGGATAAAAATGCAATATCATAACCTTTTGATTTGTTTTGATTCAACTAGTTT
>NW_015164216.1:34306-61544 GCF_001447785.1 Gekko japonicus
AGGAATTCATTGGAGTTTTCCTTTTATGCTGTATGAACATGTACCTCAAAATGGCATATCACATTTATGACCTCAGTGGATTAATAACAAGTGTACACTGTTCTCTTTGGGTTGTTTCACATTGTACTGTATTCAGCCATTTTCTGTATGCTGGTCAGTACATGCGTATGCTTGCCAGTGCATATAGGAGGAAGGGACATGTCAATCAGGTCATGCATAGATATGATGAATACACATTTTTGTCCTCATTCCTGCAATCTTTCCATGCCTTTTGGAGGAGGAATTTTGATATTACTGTTTATGTGACCATTGTTAGATTATTTAAAAAAACACCTGCCATAGATGAGGATCCCAGAGGAGCCAAGAGGGAAGTAATTCTTCCTTCCCTGCCTTGGGGAGGGGGAAGATATATGCTTCCACAAGGAACTTACACTTTGATTCACTCTTTCCTTCCACCCATCCCACTTTCATTCTTTTAATCTCCTCTCTCTTCTTCTGCTTTCCCCCCTCTAATGAAAGTGTTGCTTTAAATATAGATCACAAGGCAGAGAAAAGGCTATTTACTTTTTAAAATGCATCTCTGTTTCCTGATTTATTTTAATCCTGCCAAAGAGGTGAGAGCAGAACATTCTCATCCTCTACTTTCCCCTTACATATGGTGGCCAACCTACAGGTGGCACCCAGAGATTTCTTGCTATGGCGATCTCGCCCTTTTCCCTCCACATACAGAATTTTCCCATTGTTTCTTCTTTCTTGCTTGCTTGGCAGCCTCTACATCTATTTTCTTCTTATTTGTTAGTCTATGGCTGTCCCACCCTGTCATGTTATTATATATTTTGATGCTGGCCCAGCTCAGGCACTTGAGGGAAGAGACAAAATCATCTGCTTATATTCTGTTCCTGTAATGGCACATGAGAGGCTTTTGAAAGATCAAAACAAACAAAATATTTTATTTAACTTGGATGGGAAAAGGTCAGGTGGAATCAGGTAGGATGTATAAGGTGAACCGATAATAAAAACTGAGGTGACTTTGTAATCACACTAAATCGAGCTAATATGTTGCCAACAAGGAAGTGTTTTTGCTTTTCATACACTAAATCTAGCTAATAGTTTGCCAAAAAAGTGTTTTTGCTTTTCAATAAGGTCTTTGAAACTTTGAGGACAGAGGCTTTCTTTTCAGTTTCTGCTTTAACTTGCAAGCATAGGTTTCTGAGTTTTACATGTTTAGAAGGCAGGAATGTACAACCAAGTCCCCCAAATCCTTCTATATATATATAGATCAAGGGATCACTCCTCTCTTTAGAGCTATCTCCCTTTTCACTGGGCAGGGATTACTTCTCTTCACTAGAAGCTCTGTCCCTTTTCAGCTTGAATGGGGATCTTCTGTGATCCTCTCATTCCTCTTTGTCTTCTTCCCAGTCCTCAGTCAGTGCTAAACTTTCTCTTCTTCAACTGTCAGTTCCCAACTGTTATTTCTTAACTGACACTTTCCACAAAATTCTGTTTGAACAGGCTGTTACTCCAAGGTTCTCAGACTCTGTGAGGCATTAACTCTTGATAGTCTGTCACATTCACTATTACAATTGATCTCCAGGCAAACAATATCAGTTTCCCTAGAGAAAATGGCTGCTTTGGAGGGTGGACTCTATGGCCTTATAACCTGATGAGGTCCCTCCCTTTACCAAACTGCACCCTCCCCAGGCTCCACCTCCAAAACCTACAGGTATTTCCCAACCCAGAGCTGGCAACCCTACCTTTACACCATTCATATGAGGTAACAGAGCCCAAGATCACTGGGGAGTGGGGGATTTGAACCCAAGTCTCTCAATTCACAGTCCAATACTCTAACCACTATACAACGATGCACAAAAAGTCATATTTGAAGCTCCAGAAGTGAGTGCACATATAACATTGGTGAACTTCTTAAACTAAAGACTAAGACATAGGACTGCACATTCCTCCAAGCCCTCCCACACACCCTTTAACAATAGCTAAGCACTACATTAGCACTGCCACATTAACCATGGCTAAAGATAACGTCCCTTTTAACCAAAATCTGAAACTGTGTTTTGAAGCTGGTTTCAAGTAGCAACTAAGTGTGATCTCTGTCTTCAACATGGTTGACACCAATATGAATACAATACATGTGTGTGTGTGTGTGTGTGTGTGTGTGTGTGTGTGTGTGTGTGTGTGTAAAGTGCCTTCAAGTTGGAGCTCACTCATGGCAACCCTGTAGGGTTTTTAAACCTAATTAAAGGTGAAGAGGTGAAATTATAAATCCAAGATGAGAGGGAAAAGGAGAGGCTGTGGGAAACAGCTCATAGTCTTGTGCTCTGTTTCCAAAACCTTACCTGTGAACAAATCATCATAATCGCCCAGTCCCTGCTACTGCAGGGCTTTGTGTGATGTACAGTGATGATAAAAATATCAAAATTAGAGCAAAACATCTAAATAACATTACTACAACAGATCTGACAGACTCAAATGGTGAGTTCCAATTATTTCTAATTATAGACTGCTGACCACTTGGGGTGGGGGAGGGCAGGAAGTGCATCTAAATAACATTACTACAACAGATCTGAAAGACTCAAATGGCGAGTTCCAATTATTTCCAATTATAGACTGCTGACCACTTGAAGGGGGGAGGGCAGGAAGTACAGAGAGTGGAAGAGGGTTCCAGTCAAGATGGTAACCGTCGCTGTCATCAACAAAAAGCCTGGCAGAACATCTCTGCCTTACAGGCCCTGCAGAATTGCATAAGATCCTGCAGGGCCCTGATGGTGTTCAGCAGAGAGTTCCACCAGGTTGGGCCCAGGACAGATTAAGGCCCTGGCCCAGGTTGAGGACAGCTGGATGTCTTTGGAGCTGGGGACCACCAGCAAATTGCTGTCCAAGGAGTGTAATGCTCTACTGGGAACATAATGGAGGAGACGGTCCCATAGATACGTTGGTCCCTGACTGCTCAAGGCCTTGAAGGTCAATACCAAAACCTTGAAATTGACTCGGTACTCCACTGGAAGCCCGTGTAGCTGGCACAGCACCAGTTTTATGTGTGCCGTCCATGGCGTTCCCATCAGGGCTTGGGCCACCGCATTCTGGATGTATTAACAATAAGCTCCTTCAACCAGATGTTTTGAGCCATACAATAAAATCACAGTTCAAATATCAATAACTATTATATAACGGTTGATAAAAGAAAATTATGCCACTAATAAAATCACAAGATTGTCACATTAATACTTAGCAGGAGAGTGTCTCAAAGATATTATAGAACAAAGTTAGAGTCCAATGGCACTTTTAAGACCAACAAAGTTTTATTCAAGATGTGAGTTTTCTTGTGCACTTTGTCAGACAATGAAATGTAATTACAGATCATAGTAGTGTATATAGTTGAATAAAACTTTGTTGGTCTTAAAAGTGCCATTGGACTCTAACTTTGTTCTACTGCTTCAGACCAACATGGCTGCCCACCTTGATCTATAATAGACAAGAATTTGGCCACAAATCATGTAACTGCAAGACTAACATCAGCCAGAAAAAAGGAGACTATCTCAGGTTCTATAGCAAATTGGTAGGCCGGAGAAACTTTATAGCCCTGCCATATAACCCCACATTCTTCACACTTCCATGCTAGGAGCTAGACCTGATGGCTCCTGCTATCTGTCGCATGCAAAAAGTCACGTAGCCGATGGGGAAACTGGAGTTTGGGGTCACCTGACTGCAGAGGGAGTCTCCAAACTTCCAGTCTATCTCCACACACAACCATGACAACCAACCAGGACACACCTATGTCCACTCGCAGTTGGCTGCATGGCCACAGCTGATTGTGACTGGAATTGGCCTATAACTGGTCAATTCCCTATGATAAAGTCTCTCTCTGCTCTCTCTGTTCTGTTCCTGCTCGCTCTCTACTTGTTTTATTGCACCTGGAAATGCTGTCCTTTGAAGAGACAAAGGACTGGCTTTGTGAATTGGACCACATGGTTGAGCAAAGATGGATTTTGCCTTCAAAATCCCTTGGACTGTTTGGATATTCCTCAACTTGGTAAATATGTATCTTTTTACTGTGTAGTCAAGGCAAATCGCCTTAGGTTTATTGTTTTTTAATTTTTATAGTCTAATTGCAATGTTCTGTACTGAATAAAAACTTATTCTTGTTTCTAAATGGTCTCTGATGTTGTACCTGAGTTCCAGGGCTAAAATCCTGTAGCCTGAACGCTGACCACAAGCTACCATTAAGCGTACAGTGTGCAATTCTGAGTAGAGTTGCTAATGTGTTAAGCCCTAGATGCCAACTGAGATTTTGAACCTCTAATCTCAGATTGGGAGGGGGATTATTGTAGAGGTTCTGGTGGCATATTGTTCTGAATCCAGAGAACAATACCTCTGTGGGTTGTTGTTTAATGTACTGCAAAAGGTATAGGGTCCCATTCCTGGACAGGCGTGGGTGGGCTATCCTATACAGGAGGAAATCCAAAGTTCTTGCAATGAAGACTATTGGTCACAGAATAACAAAACGTGCTCAGTGCTCTCAGTCATGCCAGAGACACAACAACAATGGCATCCAGAGAATGTAGTATTAGCAAATTGCCCCTTCAATTCAGTTGTAGGCTACAGATTGGTACAGTTTTGAAACGTTTGTAAAATATGGGCACATTCACGCCAACGTTACGCATATTGATTTCGATGGAACAGAAGAAAGCAGTTGCTTAAATCTCTCCCACTGAAATCAGTGGGGCTGCAAAGTGCTCGTCATTAGCTGGATTGTGCTCTCTGTCTTTTATTCTCTTCCATATTTTATGCTATTTAAAGTTCAGTGAATATCTACTCATAAAAAGCAGAGGTATGGTTTGAAGATAAGGGGGTCTTTTTGCATCTCACTGCATTTTTGATGAAATACAAAAATGTCTGCATAGAAGCCATTTGCAGTGCTATCAAGAGGAAAACTGACAAAATTTTTGTCATCTCACTTTGTCATGTTGCTCTTTTTTAAGGAGGGAAAGAAGAGAATCACTTCAGTCCCAAGCAATGTATAGTTGGCTGGGACTCCTACGGTCGTTCTAACAGGACAGCATAAATCAAACATGTCTTTCAAAAGATACTAATTGCTCATATTGTAGGCTTCTTTGCTCAGAAAGTCAATGTGTTTCTTTTGCTGACCAGATCACCCAAGTCTGTGGTAATACTGAATGCTGCTGTTTGGTTTAGACTGCGCCAAAATATAGTTATGCCTTGATACTCTCTGCCAAGGAAAATTGTTAACACTTAGAGCAAAGTCAAATATGCTCCTCTTAATAACTGGCTCAGGTCCAGTTTGTGCACATTTATTGCATTCTATATCTTGACTTTCTTTCATCATGGATCTCAAGGAATAGAGTTGTCTACTCTGGGTGGGGAGATTTGGCTATGGAGCTTGGGAAGTTGAGGGACATCAGCGAGGTATAATGCCACAGAGTCCGTCCCCCTGCAAGCCACAATTTTCTCCAGGGGGACTGATCTCTGTTGACTGGAGATCAGTTGTCATTCCAGGAGATCACCAGGCCCCACATGTACGTTGGCAACCCTATCAAGGAAGCATACATAGGATTTGCAGGGGGTCTCTTATTCAGGCACTGAACAACCAAGTTCTGCTTAGCTTCAGCTCAGTTTAGGATTGCCAGGCCCCCCTGGCCGCAGGCAGGGAAATGGTGTGGGGTTTTTTTCCAAATTCAGCTTGGGAAATTCCTGGAATTTGTGGGTGGAACTTGGGGAAGACAGGGACCTAGGGGGTACAGTGCCATAAAGCCCACCAAAGCATCTGTTTTCTCCAGGGGAACTGGTCTCTGCAATCTGGAAATAAACTGTTAATTCTGGGGGATCCCCAGGTCCCACCTGGAGGCTGCCCCGCAGCTCAATTGCTGTATCGTATTTCTTCCAACCATAACCTGGAACATATGTTGCTTCCAGGTTTGATTCCCCACTCCTCCACTTGCACCTGCTGATGTGACCTTGGGTCAGTCACAAGCTCTGGCACAGCTGTTCCTGAAAGTGCCATTTGTGTCAGAGTTCTCTCAGCCCCACCCACCTCACAGGGTGTCTGTTGTGGGGAGGGGAAGGGAAAGGAGTTTGTAAGCCGCTCTGAGACTCCAAGTGAAGGGCGGGGTATAAATCCAATCTCTTCTTCTTCTTCTTCAAAGATGTTTCCGTGGTCATGTGGCTGGCATGACTAAACGCTGAGGCGCACGGAACATTGTTACCTTCCCACCAAAGTGGTACCTATTTATCTACTTTCAATTTCTTGCTTTTGAACTGCTAGGTTGGCAGGAACTGGGGCCAGAGACGGGAGCTCACTCCGTCACACAGCACTAGGATCTCGAACTGCTGAACTACAGACCTTTTGGTCTGCATTTCAGTGTCTTAACCTCTGAGCCACTGTGGTCCTACAGAAAACAAATAGGAGGCTACAAATCACTAGGTAGGGGGTAGTGTTTGCAGGCTTGGCCTTTGATTACTGTGGCTCAGTCTGCCCTACATGATTATACAAAGGGTAATATGTCTGAACAAATGTAGATATCCACATAATGGGCTTTGAGTTAGGGGGAATGGTTTGGTTCACATGGGTATCAGAGCTTGGAAGAGGCTTTTGCCTAGATGAAAGATGCAGGGAAGTCTGTGTTTATGTGAAAAGCATGCCCAATTCTGATGCTGGAAAAGACAGAGAATCAGAGAGTCACTGTTATGCATTGGCAGAAGCCCCTGGAGAGCGCAGGAACTCTCTCTGTGCGTCTAATGTGGGCCCAGTGGGCCAGTGCCTTCACCAACGTTCTATCTTTGTAAATAAAATAAGTAACCACAAAAACATCTCTCCTCTGAAGGGAAGCAACCAGGTAAAGTGCTGCCCTGGAAGTTCTCACTGCTCAGGGAAATGGGGCTCATGTAACACTATTGTCTTGTTTTATTGAACCTGTTTTAAGGGTGTTTGCTAGCTGCCTTGAGCTTTATGAAAAGGTGGGGTATAAATATTTTGAAATTATTTAACTTTTGTAGAATTCAGAGTATTTTGTCCAGGGAGAAGTGAAATAAGAAAAGGATGAGAGATAAAAGAAAGCAAATGGGTCATGAAGAGGTTACAGGAAAAGAATCAGGAAGGACAATCTGCACAGGTTTTGCTTTCCAGAAGCACAGGCAGTGCAATTCGAAGGAGAGATACACTTTCCCATGGACATTGATTGCAATGGACTGACAAGGGTATAATTCAGTTTAGGATTGCACCATTAGGGGTTAAGCCAATAGGCCATCACCTCATATGTGGTAGGGTCCTCAGCCACTTGATTCTCCTTTTTAATGTCTGTCTTTTTGTTTAGGTATTTCCTCGTTGCTTTTCTCCAACCAAGGGACTTGAAGAAATTTCCAAATCAAACTATATAATTAATTAATTAAACAAGTAAGACCAGGGCTATTCTTGGGCAGGAACGCACAGGAACGGAGTTCCGGCTGGCTCCAGAGTTGGCCACGCCCACTACAGCCAAAACCTCTGCATGCGTGGCTACAGAGGGAAGGCCTGGAGAGTGACACACACCCCTGGTGACTATGAGGCAGGCAGGCCAGGCGGGCCAGGGGGGCGCCTGGGCCAGCCAGGGGAAGGCATGGGGTTGTGGCCTATTATGCTACTGAGCCCTAAGCCCTAAGACGACAAACAAATCATACCCATCCTGGGTAGGTCACCCTGGATACTCAAGGGCTTGTACCTCTTGCCACACCCAGACTTATATTGCCTGCAGATAAGAAGGAGCCAGAAGGTCAGCTAGATATTGTATGGTGGGTAAGATGTCCCCCAACATTCCCTCCCTTTGCTTCTTATTCTGAAAGGTTTGCAAAATATACCAATGCACCTGATCCAGCAAGGAAAGCCCCAGCCAGAAGCTAGTTCCTATGCATCATTTTGTGGATATGCTGGAACCCATGCATGGAGAATGCTTACTGTGAACAGAAGGTAATCTGAACAGAAGGTATTTGACGTAATGCCTGTTTGCGCTACTGGTTATGGATAAGAATACATGCAACAATAGCTGGAGCAGGGCTATGGAATTAAGGGCTGAAAGGAGTTCCACATTGCATGGGTCTTGTGGAATAAAAGTCCAGCATCTTGTCTCAGAACACCCAAAAGTTGATGTCTTCATGTTACTAGTGGGTTTTATTGTGACATCAGCAATTGCTCATACTTTTGACAGAGTAGATCAGTCAATGTTCCTTCCTTTCTTTCCTTCTTTTTGAGTGTAACGCTTTCCAAGATATATGCAAAACTGTCACAGTCCAAGCAAGATCAATATGACACTACTATTTTCAGAAACACGAAATCCTACCTAAAAGTCCCATTTTCCACCACAGACCCAGAGCTCCAAACTGGCAATGCAAACTGGAAACTCTTTCAAGCAGCCTGTTTCAGTGCCTGACTCCCAACGTGAGACTTTACAAGGGCTGCTTATTGTCTTTTTTATTGCACAGAGAAGAGAAAATCAAAACATTCAATGAGCCCAAACTGGGAACTCTCAAGAATATCATTTTCTTTTGCTCTTAAGGGAACATTTCATGAGAAACCCATTTAAAGCAGATTTAAAATAAGTAGCAAGTTGCAATGGGGCAGTGTGCCAATTAAACCAAATAGTTTAAACATTATTGATTTTGTTACCTCATTAGGGGGGGAAACCATCTGCTATAAGAATATTGATTCAAAACAAAGTTAAGTATAAAGAGGTGTAAGCAAGAGACAAAGGGGAACTGGATTGAGAAAATTATCTTTTTTCATGATGTAGCTATAAAATTGCTTTAAAATGAGGGGGAAATGGCATCCTGGAGCAGCCTGCTGGGTTGGAAGTAGGGGGGATTGTGCTTCAGTGCTTCTGCTTGTATTAGATGGCCACTTTCCAAAAGATATTACTGTGGGACTGTTGATCAGCCACATGGAATTTATGCCAAGGGTTCCTGCAGGGGTCAGTCCTATCCCCCCCGTGCTGTTTTCACATCTATCTGAAACCACTGGGAGAGGTCATCTGGAGATTTGGAGTGAGGTGCACCGAGCATGCAGATGACACCCAATATTTTTGGGGTTCAATACACCCAAACCTGAAAAATACCAATTATTTTTTTTTGCATATCCCTATTTGGAATGTGCAGACAGAAGTGCTCCAACCATTCCTCCAAATAGAGACAAGCTTAGCTATTTGCTCACTTTTCTCCAGAGTTCTGGTTCACAAATATGGTTTAGTGGTTAAGAACATAAGAAAAGCCCTGCTGGATCAGATGAGTGGTCCCTCTAGTCCAGCAACCTATTTCACACAGTGGCTAACCAGTTACCCTGGGCATAGAGGTCAGTGCTTTCCATCATGCTGCCTCCGGGAGCTGGTATTCAGACGTCTGCTGCCTCTGAACGTGTAGGTTCTCTTCAGTCACCATGGCTAGTAGCCATTGATGGACCTCTCTTCCATGAATCTGTCTGACCCTCTTTATCGAACCAACCTTTCTTGTGGCTATCATTCACTATCTCCATGGGCAGAGAATTCCACAAAGAATTACACCAGACATAGAAAGCCCCAAGCTCAAATCCCCACTTGTCATGAAATCCACAGGATGACTTTGTGCCACCCATTCCCTGTCAGCCTAGCCTACCTCACAGGGTTATTGTGTGGATAAAAAGGAGGAGAGAACCATGTAAACTGCCCTGAACTCCCTGGAGAAAGATTGGGGTTAAAATATACTCCAAAAATGGCATTTCTGGCCACAGCAGGAGTAACCTGAGCCACAGTCCTGGAGAGGAGAGGGATGGTGGAATAGGGGGGCACGCACTGCCCTCTGTGCAACACGAAAGGCTCCTACATTGTCATATGTGTGTAGCTGAGAAGGAGGGAGGATGGGAAGAGGTCACCCATACGTTTTATGACAATCCCTTCACAACAGGCACGACGGCACCTGCATGTGCATATCATGCCCTCAGTATAATTATAATGTAAAATAATTATGAAATAAAAAGGTCGGTCTGCCACCTGCCTATACAGCTTGAACAATGTCGCTGTTTTAAATGCTTCATTTTAAAAAGTGTCTGTACAATTTATTTTCATCACATTTGATTGCCCAACCATCCTACATAAATGAATGTTGATGTCTCTGAGGGCTGTAGAGAAAATTAGAGTAGGATGAGAATGTGTAGTAAGGATAAAAACACATCTAAGCAAGCAGCAGTGGGAAGCTTGGGAGGGAAATGGATGTGAAAGGAGTAAGGATGAATTCAGGTCTCCATGCCGAGGTCTAATTTTAAGCCAAGGCTCATTTAGAAGCCCTGGAACACTGCACCCCTGGGATTTGTGTCCACTGTCGGCTGGCCTGGATTATATCAGATGGAGATACATACGAGTGTGTCCTTAAGCATGTGCGGAGTGCATTTTTCTGTATCATAGAGTAACCACAGCCAGACTCCACACATGTGAAATAATTAGGGCTTAAGCTTTGGGACCTCTCATTCTACTTACTAGGCACCAACAGTATTGTTTTCAAGTCACACCAATTCAAAATGTAGAACCCCACTGAAATTGTTTAAATGGATCCCAATTGAATCAACATTAAAGTTTCCAATTTCTTTGATTCCAAGGGGTGGAGTGGGGGTTAAGCCTTAACTTTGACCTATGTCCAACTCGTACAGCAGCAGTCCATCTATACATACACTACAGGCGGTCTGTATGAGGCTTTTGATGCCTTGGCAAGCAGATAATTTTTAGGAGATACCAAATAATGGAGATTCTCCCCTCCTTTTTTAAATCCGAAGAATAGCATTTTGGAAACAGGACAAATGCCAGCAAATTCCTTTTTTAAGTACTGAGATAAAGGATGGAATTTTGGAATCATCCACTGACAGATAACGTTTTAATTAAGTCCATGTTCACCACCATTGTATATTCTTTAAGCCCTGAGTGAACCACAGGCACACACACACAAAAAAGGCAGAGAGAGAAAAGAAACACTGTGGACATGGATACTAAGAAAGTGGTTGCCCTAGCAATGGTAACTATGCAAAAGACCTTACTATTTCCTTTTGCCTACTTAAAATATGCAATTATAAATGGAATGCTAATAACTTGCAGATATTTAACTTAGCCAACATAGCTGATTTCAAAATAGCTAAGCCATTATTTCTTGAGGGACTTGTGGTGTGAGTATGATTCCGCCCCCCCCCCTTTTAGGATATACCAAGACTAAAGTCTGTATTAATCCCTGGATTTTTATTAAAGAACCCGAGGAAAAACAAAATATAGATTTAAAATGCAGTAAGTGAAATACAAGTTGGAGAGAATCCAAAATCTTCCCCAGAAGTGCATGCTTCTTGAATTCTCAGCCTTCTTCCTGCCTACCCTCCCAGGGCCCTGATCTGGATGGACCAATCTAGTCCAACCTCATCAGACCTCCAAAGCTAAGCAAGTTTGGGCCTGGCCAGTATTTGGATGGGGGACCACTAAGGAATACCAGGGTCGCTATGCACAGGCAAGGCAATGGCAAACCACCTCTGAATGTCTCTTGCCTTGAAAACCCCACGGGGTCGCCGTAAGTCAGATGTGACTTGACAGCAAACCAAACTAAAAAAACCTCCCACAAGTAGTGAAAATCTACATTTCCCCCCCAGAGGTAGAAAAAGACCTACAAATGCAACTGGAAATCATTGGCTTTAAGGTTGTTAGGGCACTGCAAATTTTCTCTTTGCTCCTCATAGCTTTAAAACTCCCTGGATACATTTTTAAGGTCCCTGCCACAGGGGGGGGAGGACAGGCAAAGTGCAGATTTTGAAAGCCGCACCAAAATAGAGATGCAGCGGCGGGATCATACAGATCCCGTGAGCCGCCACGCAATCGCTCCCCGGCACGATCAGATGCCGGGGAGACCGGGGAGAAAGCGACGGGAGGCTGCCGAACTGCGCATGTGTGAGCATGCGCAGTTCGGCCAGGAGCCAGGGATGCGCCGGCAGAAGGATGCGCCGGCGATCCCACTGCCGCGATTGCCCCGGCCATTCCGGTAAGACCTCCTCTGGAGGTGGTGTATTTTTGATGCAGGTTTTCGGCCGGAAGGGCCGGATCGGGGACGGGTGCGCAACGTTTCCCAGATGTTGCGGTGGGATCACGCCCGTTTGCTGCACCCCCGATCCGTCCCTCTCCCGGCCCAAAACCTTTCGTGTGACCGGGGCCTAATAGAAGCTTTCCTGAATGCTAAAGTGAAGATGCCCTTTGCACTCACTTTGATAAGCCATTCCAGAGGAATGAACCCATTGCAGAAAAAGCCAGTGAGGTAACTATTGCCAAGCAGAGCATCCTAGCTGAGGGTATAACCTGGAGAAGGCTGCCTAAGGAGGGTAACTGGCACCCAGGAGTATAGAGGGAGATGTGATTCAGTGTGGTTGTTCTCAAACCTCCCTTGTTCTCAGACTGAAAGAAGAAGAAGGGGTTTCAAGGCACCCTTGTCCTTCTCCCAGGCTTTTAGCAGCCATCATTTGGGGGCATGGAGGCTCCCATCCCAGAACACAACATTAACCACACTGTGCTTATATCCCAATTCCCATAGGTTTTTGATGGTGAGTACAGGTAATTAGGTGGATATTGTATCATACACATGGCACTTTATGTGTGAGTCACAGATTCCTGTCGACATTTTTATTGACCTCCTGAATGTTGTTACAGTGTAAGTCAGCATACTCGGTAAAAGAGATGTGAAGGGTAAGCACTGAAGCTATCTCTCTTTTTTTTGTCCTTTTTGTAGTCTTCTCTCTCTTTCTCCATACGTTTGTCTCACTCATTCCATAGTTACTTTTTAAGTATTGGTCTTATGGTTGCTAACTCTGGGTTGGGATATTCTAGTGGATTCGAGGGCAGAGCCTGGGGAGGGGATGGAACTCAGCAGGGATGTGGTATTATAGAGACCATCCTCTAAAGGTGCCGTTTTCTCCAGGGGAACTGATCTCCACCACCCATCTGAAGGTTGGTAAGAGAACTCCAGCCCGACTTGAAGGCTGGTAACCCTAATTAGATTACATAATCCTACCCAAAGGAAAAACTGTGGGGTATTTGTAAGGGGGATATTCTGAGTTATTTGGTTATTATCCAGCAAACTTGGCCATGGGTGTGAGGAACTCTGGAGGATCAAACAAGAGAGCCCTGACTAATGCTCCCCTGAAGAATTCAGGCAGCCAGGGTACTTCCTCATAATGGAATTCCTGCCTTAATCAAGGAGACCCTGCCTTAATATCAAACCGGAGGGGTTTACTCAGCACTTCTGAAGGCCAAAAGATCTCAAAGTGCAAAAAGACATGGGTTTGGGGGAATTGGTCTTCACACAACATGCCTGCTTCTGCTCCAATACAGCACCCAGGGCATGAGGCTGTTCTAAGGTCTGGGGGTGGAAAACCTTAGCTTAAAAGTTTTTACCTTCTTTTCTTCTTTCCTGAAGCATTCTTTTACAGAACTAGTTTTTTCTTTAGATTAAATTAATGATGCAAAAAGTGCTAAAGCCTATTTTTTAATTAATAGCGTTGCTGATAAAATAAATCACACGTACTTCTGAAGTTAAGCAGATATAAAATAACAATAAGGAGGGCGATGGTTGCACTCAAATTGATTTTTGAGTTGGTGAAATCTGGACTTATCTAATGCTGTTCTCTTTGTTCCCAGCTCAGAAATCAGCAGTGGCATCAGGCTGACATCCGCATTCTTCTAGCAGAATACCAAAATACACAGTGAAGAAAGCTTTGATCACATCACTGATTCCATTAGCTAAGGAGATTACATTTCACTGAAATAAACTAACCTTTTGGTCTGCTGTTTTCCAGCTTTCAAGTAAAATCTCAGAAATAACTGGTGTATAGATAAAGGATCACTATGTAAATTAGGCTCTTCTCTGCATATCACCGGTGGCCTATGGGGCATGGTTGGTTCAGAAGATTATCTTGTTTGGCTCCTGTAACTCCTGGGCTGAGGGCAGCTGTCCATGTCCTAACCGAAACAAGCTGTGTCCACCCAAAAAGGTGGACAGCCTACACCCCACTCCAGAGAAGACACTCCAATATTTCTGCATGGCTCCAAACTCTTTCTTCAGGCAGTAGATGAAAACAAACTGGGTCCAGAGCTGCTGGGTGCTAATTAGGGGTGTGCCGGAGAAAAATTCAGGGCTTTTTTGGATCTGGGTATAATAAAGCCATTTTTTTCCATATTCCCAAATATACCTGAATACCAATACTGGTATTGTATTGGTACATGAAAATATTCAGTATTCCCGAAAATATCCGGCTCCATTATACCCTATGGGGCCATTGTAGTCAACAGCAAAAATCTTCTAACTAGTATTCAGGGGGGTGGGAGACAGGGGTTTGAAGTAGAGGCACCAAATTTGTACTGTAGCTGCTGGAGCCTCTCCCCAAAAGAACCCCCAAGTTTGGAAAAGATTGGACCTGGGGTCCAATTCTAGGGGCATCCAAAGAGGGTGCCCCAATCCTCCATTGTTTCCTATGGGAGGGGGAAAAGGCAGGCAGCAGTGTCTCCCAGAGAATCTCTGCACTAGAAAGTAAGTGAGGTGTGGTGTGAGGGGGCATGTTTGCAAGGCCAGCAGCAGAACCAATGCAATGTGCCCCCCTCGAACCAGTGCCACTTGGCAGTCAGTCCCCAAATCCAACAGGACTCAGGTCAAATTTGAGAATCTCTGGGGCCATGTTTGCAAGGCCAGCAGCAGAACCAGTGCAATACGCCCACCCACCAGAACCAAAACCCCAAACCCCAAAAAAGCCCCAACAAGCCAAGAAATAAAATATCAAGCACAGTAAAAAAAAATATAACTTTTAAACTGCAAAACAACAGGATGGCAACAATACCACAAACTAGAAGAACCCTCCCCTCAAACAAACCCAGGAAGAGGCCTGAGAGGCCCTAGGGTTGTTGTTGTTGTTGTTGTTGTTGTTGTTTTTGCATTTAGTATTCAGCAGCTGAATCAGATCAGGGAATCTGATTCAGTATGCAAAAACAAACAAACAAATGGGGGGGTTGGTTCAGCTTTACTGAATGCACACCCCTAGTGCTAATATGTACTACTCACCAGAATAAAGCCACCCCAGATTCAGAAGTCATTCCAGATCCCCATATTCTGCATGTGAGGGGGTAGGGGAGGCTCTCCAGGCATCTAGGGCTTAGAAAAGCCATTGCAAAATCCTAGAGCACTTTTCAGACAACAGAATATTAATAATTTTGAAATTTGTCCCGTAAAGGCCACCCAGTTTTTTCTGGTTCGAAAAGCTTGCCATATCCTCTGCCATTTCCCCATCTGGGTCTCCAAATCTTATATCATATCTCTGCATTTCACCCTGCACCACATTCCATCACATGGGAAAAAGATGTCCCATTGTCTTATGTTCCCTCTGATGTCACTTCTGTGCATGATAGGACACTCCAGGAGGAAGCCTGGACATCTTGGGGTGGATCCAGCAGTAGATTTCCACAACAGAAGGGTCCAGTTTTCATTGATTTACCCTTCCAAAGCAAACTCCAATTTGCCCCCCCATGCTGTTTCTTAGGGCCACCTTTGTCCCAGGACCAGACTTTAAAGGACCATTTTCAACTGCCATGGTATGGCAGCAGTGAGGAAGTTCCGTTCCACCGACAGACAGGCCTTCAGACATATCAATCACTAGTTTGGCTTATTCATTCACATTAGATTTGCAAACTAGAAAGGCTGCTTACCAATGCATTATCCCCCGCCCCAATGTTTTCTAGTTATTTATTTATTTAAAACATTTATTAGGCACTTTTCTACCTTATGGAACTCAAGGCGACTTACAATGTAAATACGACGACTGTAAAAAACATACCGAAGATCACAATTTCTTCTTGCGTTCAGGATAGTTCAAGATAGTTTGACACTCTGAGCCAGGTAAGCCTTTTAACTCCTACCATGTTGTCAGCCCCGTAGCTAGGGAATTCTTTGGGAGGGGGCCTTGGGGGGGCCGCCAGCTAATTAAATGGAAGTACAGTGCAGGTGGTAAGTTGGAGCACTTTGGGGGCAGCCCTGGAGGGAGGGGGCCCAGAAGAAACACAAGGGGGCCAGGCCCCGTGGGCCCCATGTTAGCTACGGGCCTGCATGTTGTATTCAGCCACAAGCAAACCAAACCTCAGCAGTACCACAAGTGCTACAAGGGCTTGACTCAGACTGTGGTGGTGGCAGCAGCAGTTTGGGAGGCATGGGGAGGCCTAGTCAACCTCCTCATTGTTCTGCCCCCAAGCAGCCACTCAGGTGGCTTGAGCAGAGAACAGGTTCTCTTCACATTCTGTTTCTTCCCTCCTGGCAGTCAGACTCAGATTATTATTTTCAAGCTGATACAGCTTTTAGTCAACTCAGTGTCATTGTATCACTAAAACTTCCTTACATTTCTCAGTTCTGTTGTGAAATATCTGCCCTTGCTTTCCTCTCTGGAGTATTTTTAAAGCAAACCAGCTGAACATACTGAAAGATTTATAGACACCATTCAGAGCTAGGAAGAATGCACATGTTTAACCATCTATGACTGCATTTTATGTACATAATTTAAAAGCATCTGATACAGTGACATACATCAGGCCTCAGACAAGGGCACTGTTAAAGGTGAGGAAAAAATACCACTCCGCTAAGTTTTAACACTGGCAACATGAGGCACTCTCTGAAACAAATGTGACACATTAGGATTTAAACTGCCTAAGTCTGGGTACATAGAAAGGCACTTTGGAAGAAGACCTTCTGAAATGCTCTGAAGGAATAATGCGAAGATTTCTAGCAGTTCTCAAATGCTTCAGAATTGATACCAAGACCACACTAATTGCACTCTGACATCACAATCCAAGACAATGCTGGCCTCAACAGACCTTTGATCTGATTTAGTGACAGTTACAAATGTCCTTTGGAAAACAGTTTTGGAAGGTGGAGGGCCCACCAAAGCAGAATACCACATATTTATTGCATAGAGATGCTATTTATTTATTTATTTATCTGCTTCATTTATACCCCGCCTTTCTCCTTAAGGGGGCCCGACAGAGGCTTACATCATTCTTCTCCGCTTTCTTTTATTCTCACAGGAACTCTGTGATGCAGGTAGGCTGAGAGTGTGTGACTGGCTCGAGGTCACCCAGCAATCTTCCGTGGCAGAGTAGGGATTTGAATCTGGGTCTCCCAGATCTCAGTCCAAAACTCTAACCACTGCACTCTCCAAGCCATATGGTGTCCTAATGTTAAACAATCTCTAAGCAGGACACAGAATGGAATAGATGTTGACATCTCACACGTCCCCTTATGTGTCTGTGTCATGGACCAGCCAAACCCAGCAGAGCAAAGAGACGCTGTTGACTCCTCTGAGGAAGAGGCAGCCAGGGGACCTGACCCCAAACCCACAGCCAGCGCAGACCCGCTGCAGGAGGAGGCAATCTCTGAGGGGCCAAACATAGATCCTCAGCCAGGAACCAGTGCACTGGCCCCTCAGGCCACCAGTCCTGAGCTGGCAACAGAGAGCCAGTTGCCAGTCAGTTCAGCCCCCCACACCCCATCATCAGAGCCTTGGGAACGCCATAGAAGGAAGATGAGGAGAGACCTTCAAGACAGAAGGTGCAGTGCCCGCCTGGCAGCACAGCACCAGACCAGCACCAACGGTGGGGATGAGTGCTTGCAGGAGCAGGACTGAGGCAGCTGGCATGTGCATGACACAGTACAGGCTGCTGAGCAGCGTGGTGCTTAAAAGCAATAGAGAAGGGAGTGGCTCTGTGGAAGCAACTTGTCTGTCAGCTACTGACCTTGCTGCCTCTGCTCTGAATTGTCCTCTTCATCTCTGACCCTGGCCTGTACCTTCATATCCTTGTTCTCGGATTTCCCTTCAGACGTGAAGCTTTGAGTTTTGTCTATCCTGTGCCTGAACCTTGGAACTGTATTTTGATGCCTGGCCCTGGGATTGCTTTACAAACTCTGATGCCTGGAAAGTTGAAACTGCATCTGTGTGCCTGCTGGGAGGAAGCCAGCCATCAGGACAGGCTAGGCGATCACATTCTAGGCCTATTATCTTACAAACAATGGCAGGTGAGGCAGTTAGGGGAAATTACTGGTAATGTGGCCCTTGCTGGTGACATAATGATGTCGCCAGCGATGTGCTCCCCATGCACCCAGCAATGACATCAGTGTGTTGCTGGGGGACACCCAGGATGCTCTGGCACTTGGGTAAAACTCTTTAACCACAGAGTTTTGCCCAAATACCAGTAGGTCCCCAGCATCCTCCAGCAACATGCTGACATCACTTCTAGGCACACAGGGAATGATGTCAGCATACTGGAAACTGCTGACATCCCCTCACCCCCATTCTCCTCCTGACCACCTGAATAGTAGTGGGAAAGCACCTGCTGGTGGTGGGGGATCCCCCATTCCATGCAAGGGAATGGCAAGCCTGCTGGTAAGAGTCAGGGTCATAGGCCAACTTATTCAGTAGGTGAAGCTGTGACATCTCCAGATAAGGTCAGACTCTCCTCAGCTACTTTGCAGTTGTGAAGCAGTGACATTATGGTTGAGGAAGACGGATCACTGAACAGGTTGACCAGGCAAGATTTAACCTCTAGGCTGAAAAAGTTGACTATCCTTGATTTAAATTGTACCTAACCTGCTTTAAACACTTTGCTATGCTCATGCTTTCAGTAGCTAGAAGTAGGAGTTGGATCCCATGATTCCCACTAAATTGGATCTTATGACTGCCTCCGTCCAAGTTTTCCTCCAACAGAGAAAATCTTCCTTCAATGGTATCTGTCAAAGAGAGCTTTGACTCTTGAAAGCTTAGAACTTGAAAAACTTGTTGGTCTCTAAGGCATTACTGAGCTTGAATTTTGCTCTTCTACAGCAGACTAACATGGTTACCTTCTGAAACTATCTATACTAACTCCAATACTGTCTTCTTTCAGATACGACTTTATTCATTAGAGGAAGCCTTTGGCCATTAGAAAAAGTCTTACTCTGTTGAAGGAAGACTTAGTGGAAGGGAGTTATAGGATCCAACCTGGGATCATTGACATATCACACATATCTATGTCTTGATCATCACATTCAAGGGCTATTTCTTAAAAACAACAGAAGATGGGGTAATTAGGTTTGTCAGGCAGGGCTTGGCAACCAGCAGGAGACTTACTGGCAGTGGGATGGTACACACACTGGCCATATCCTGGCTATAGCCTCAGCTGTACCACTTTAGATTAATGAAGTTCCTGAATGCTCGTCCCTTAAAAAAAAAAGTCTGCTAGAAAACTAGCATGGTCGTCTCCATGTCGTCTACTTTTGTATGCACATGAAAAAATTTTAAAGGCAGAGAATTCAATCAGCGAAGCTCCTACCAGTAGTCAGTGCTAACAGAATGAAGTTGCTGAATGCTCCTCCCTTCAAAAAAATGTCTGCTAGAAAAATAGCATGGTAGTCTCCATGTTGTCTAGTTTTGTATGCACATGAAATATTTTTGAAAGGCAGAGAATTCAATCAGGGAAGCTCCTACCAGTAGTCAGTGCTAACAGAGCCAAGAAACAGGGCTACTTTCTCGTCAGTTGTTTGTAATAAGTAAGCTGTAGTTTGTGTGCAAACTGTAAGAAAAGAAATCCCAGTCCTGATCTAGGATTGGGGATACTTGAATTTAGGGTTGCTAGCCCCCAGGTCCCCAGTGGGAGTTCCCCCACTTTTGGGAGCTGCAATCTGTTGCCAGCCAGGGATGTCATCAGGTGACATCCCCAATGTGATAACATCACCTGGAATTGACATCATCACATTGGCAACGTCACACATGATGCTCTGGTTTTTGAAGCAAAAAAACCCAGAGTTTCCCCCCAAAAAACAGAGTCATATGCTATGTCGCCAATGCCATGACATCACTTCTGGGTTCCTGACAACATCCTGTCCACCCCCAAAATGCCACCAAACCCCCCCTGCCATGATGGCAACCCTACTTGAATTACCTGACCATTGCTATAGCGTTTCCCCCCCCAAAAAACAAAGAGTCATATGCAACGTCGCCAATGCAATGACATCACTTCTGGGTTCCTGACAATATCCTGTCCACCCCCAAAATGCCCCCAAAATCCCCCTGCCATGATGCCAACCCTACTTGAATTACCTGACCATTGCTCATGTTTGAAGATGGCAGATAGCCCTTCTACTGTGGCTGAAAATACCTCAGAGAGTCCAAGATGAAATGTATAAAATTAAAATGTAATTTTTTTTAATCAAGGAGCAGGAAAAAGTCAACTATTCAAAGCCTTTGAGAAAAAACAGTATAACTTAACCAGAATCTGTCAAAGATCATGGATGATTTATTGGACTAGTTTGAACTGAGAGCTGTAGGTGACAACCAGTAGTGTTCTGCCTAGCCGCATCAGTCTGTTTACCTCATTAGATAGGTCTTGTAACCCCAAGATTTGCTGGTTGTATTTTTAAAAGTTGAATACCTCCATTTGAAATAAAGTGTGACACCAAAATTAAGACACTGGTAACTTTAAACCTCACATCAGTACAAATGAGGGGAGACTGCCTCAGTGCAGTCACAAATTGTGGCTGCAGGCACAAGCCTTTCTCCCCATAATGAATTACACTTGTAATTGTGGCTCATTTGAGACAGCCTCATCAATAATACCACCTTATGCTAAGTGACCAGCCACCCAGATACAAAGCCATGTGTGATAATTTCATTCATCTACATGCCAGATGCTCTGTAATGATGCTGTTCAGGTAGAATGGAATACTAAGTGGGCTTTTCAAACTAATGCTATTTGGAGTATTGCAAGGAGGTTATAACCTTGCATCAAATCTTAACTTTCTGTTGCCTGTTGACATTGACATTCTCCCTGATGTTGAGGCGCATGTGACACTTCTGTGGAAAAGCTGTATCAACATTGACATGAATCTGTCAACAGTCTCAGGGAGCAGATGACTGGTTTACATGTGGGTCTCAGCACAGCTCAGTGTCTCTTGTAATTATCTTTGCAGCAGGGAAGCTGCTGTAGGATGGCTTCTTCCTAGAGATGTCAGAACCCTTGGACCAGGCAGGAAGAGTCTGCATGACAGCAGCTTTCTCAGTTAGGAATTAGCAGTGTGCAGCCAGATATCCCTGAACTGAAATTAAACCCCAAATTAGCTGTTCTGTGTCAGCTTGGGGATATCTGAAATGACCCCAAACACTCTCCAAATTTTGGGGTCAACAAAAATTTATCTCCCAGAATTTCAGGAGTATTTTGGTTTCAGGGAGGAGCGGAGAGGAGAAAGTTGGCATCTCTCATTCCTTTACATTTTAAATGGGTTAGTTTCTATGGGAGCAGACCTAGCCTTCAGAGGCCAGTGGCCAAATCTTCACATAGAAAAGAAAAGAAAAAGACAAGGGAGATGACTAACAGCGGATAGTCAGACAGAATTGGACCCCCAGTCCAATCTTTTTGAAACTTGGAAAGGGAGATTTGAGGACAGGCACCAGCAGCTATGCTGCAAATTTGGTGCCTCTACCTAAAAGAACAGCCCCCCAAGCCCCAAATACCCCCAGACTGATTCTCCATTATAGGCTATGGGGCCTATTTACTGTAATGGTCCCCATAGGCTACAATGGAGATTAAAAAATTATTTGTTTTTTGCACACCCCTGTTATGCTTTTCAGTATGGTTTGTAAGCTGCCTTGAGTCTCCAGGGAAAGTGGAATATAAATATTTGAATAAATAAGTCGTTTGGGCAGGTTGATAACTTTTAAGCAACTTACTGTTTGTTACATTAGGCAGGGTTCTGACAGTGATTGTTCCTCCTGTGTTATACTTGACCTGTAATGCTGGTTGTCATATTTCACTAAAAAAAACCCAAAGTAGACTTCAAGAGCCTCGCAGGTGCTGGTGTATTTTCTAGGACTCAGCAGAAGGTGATGGTTCGAGGCCAGGTCAACCAATATAGTGGACTGGGGTGGGTAGACCTGTTCTCCAGAGGTCAGGTCTACCAATATAGTGGAAAGGGGTGGGTAGACCTGTTCTCCTGTGACCAAGTTACCAATATAGTGGAAAGGGGTGGGTAGACATGTTCTCCAGAGGGCAGGTCTACTAATATAGTGGAAAGGGGCAGGTAGACCTGTTCTCCAGAGGTCAGGTCTACCAATATAGTGGAAAGAGGTGGGTGAAATTTGACTTGATTATGTTTTCTCTTATAATGTTTAAGTTATTCTTAAAATATAATTTACATATAATTTAAAAGAATTTATTCTGAGATTTTTACAAAGTTATGGATATTATCTTCTAAAAAACTAATTTACACAATTGTCAAATGTAAACTCACAACTTTAATGCCAGTAGCTCACAAAGTAGAATTTTTGTTCACAAGACTCCACAGCTTAGAGGGAACATTGCACATGATCCCTTAAAATTTCAAAGCAAAGGAAGGACTGAACCAGCTCCAGAGTTACCTGATTGGCATTGGCCCAATGGCAGGTCGGAGCCCAAAGTCAAAGCCCTACCATGGCACTGGAGGCAGCAGATTCTGCTCCCACAGCCTGAAATTAGTGGGTGAGCAGGTAGCTGGGCTCCTGGACTCACATGAGGCTTGGCTATTCTGCAGAAATCTCCCAGGACATGATTTTTGGATGCTGAAATTCCCAATCTGCTCTAAAAGGTGTCCCTCAAATTTTTTTTTAAAAAAAATGTTTTTGAGCCTTGTGAGAAATTTGCATATTGAAAATCATGCCCTTTTAAAAAACTGACCCAAAATTGTAATGGATTTTTTTAGAAGTGTGCTCACTTACTAGAAGTTTCTAGAAAACAGAAAGTGCTGCTGTGAGAAGCAGTCTGTCATGGACTCCTTCCAAGTGATCTTAAGATTCTGCATCTCCATTTCCTTTTCTTAAGGAGTGGCCATGTTGTGACTCATGGGACACTGGGGAAACTGGTTCCCAATCCCAACTGTATTAATTTAGGAGTTAGCCATATTGACTGTAGTGATTTTTTTGCCATTGCAAATAGAACCTCTGCAAAATTTACAACAGCCCTTTATACGTGATTGTGAAATTATTTCATTAGGCCCTAGCATTTTTAATTCTTATGATGCATTCTTATAAATGGCAGAAGTGTGAAAGTGCAGCGATTCAGTGATGCTTTCATCCTGAAGATTGGATATGCTGATTAGTCTGGTAATGCCTTCAATCTCCCCCCCCCCTTTGTAGCTCAACCATTGTTGATTGTTAATTGGTTTGTATATTTTGCATTGATCTGAAGCATTTTTGAAAGGCACATACCAGGAGAGCCACTTAGCAACTACAAATAACCACAAATGGAACAGACAACCCAGTAAAGCACCTTCATTCCCAGGTGTGCTCGAAGAAGCTCCCCATTAAAGGTAAACAGAGAACATTGACAAGTGCATGCTGCACTTAGCACCAAACTAAGCTGTAAAAAAACATTAAAGGTTTTGCCTGGAATAAATCTCTTTCGAAAATGTGGACTGGGAAAAGTACGTGCTCACTGGGCATTCTTAGCTGAATAACTTCACAAGATGCTTCTTGTACTAGCTATTTCTGAACAGTGCAGACATGCACTATAAAGATTGTAACTATTAGGAGAGTGGACCACAGAATAAAATTCCAGCTCCTTTTAATTTACTAAAACTTCTGCAAGAAAAAAAAAACTTTATCTCCCCCCCCCCCCAAACATTCGCCATAATCTTCATTAGGGGAGTGCAGGGAGGAGAAATTTAGGTTTTTTTTTCAGATTTGGGTATAATGAAGCCATTTTTTTTCAGTATTCCTGAATATAAGCAAATACCAATACTGGTATTGTATTGGTATCCGAAAATATTTGGGATTCCCGAATATATTCAGCTACATTATATACTCTGGGGCCATTGGAGTCAATGGCGAAATCTTCTAAGGAGTATTCAGTGGGCTGGGGAGGATGGGATTTGAGGAAGAGACACCACATTTGTAGCTGCTGGAGCCTCTCCCCAAAAGAACCCCCAAGTTTGGAAAAGATTGGACCACGTAGTCCAATTCTCGGGGCATCCAAAGAGAGGGCCCTAATCCTCCATTGTTTCCTATGGAAGGGGAAATAGGCAGGCAGATAAAACCGACAGCCCAGCAGTTTCTCCCAGAGAAGCTCTGCAGTAGAAACTAAGTGAGGTGTGGTGTGGTGGTGTGAGGGGGCATGTTTGCAAGGCCAGCAGCAGAGCCAGTGCAATGTGCCCACTAGAACCAGTGCCTCTGTGGCAGTGCCAACACCCAACAGAACTAAGATTAATTCTGAGAATCTTTGAAGTATAAACTGAGGGGGCATGTTTGTAAGGCCAGCAGCAGAACCAGTGCAATGTTCTGGTGCTAGTGCCCAGTAGCAGAACCCAGTGTCAACATACCTATCAACAGACCACAGTGCCAACCTACTAGCTGATCCCAGTACCATTGTGGCAAATGCCAACTCAACAGGAGGACTGATGTCAGCATTAGTACAGAATCATCACAGTAATACAGAGAAGCCCTGCCCAGTTAATGCCTCAGAAAGTGTTAAAAAATAAGCCGGAGATCGCCCGCGCGGGCAAAAAATGGTGGGGAAAAAGCGGTGCAGTCTGAAATGACAAACCGCTTCAGATCCAGCTCTTTACCGGAAGGGGAAAGCCATGTGTGAAATGGCAGCCCTATACTGGTTTACTCCATGATGGATCAAAAACAGCTTCAAAACGGGTTAAAATGGGTAATGTGAAATTCTTCTTTGCATCCCCCAAAACATTCCAAAGCTATGTTACTGAATTAAGCACAGCAGAAAGCATCTATTCCCTCCAATGACTATATTGTAAAATTAAAGTGTTTATTCCTGTTATTGATCACACTATAAATGAACTTAAGGGAAGATTTACAGACAATTGCAATGTTTTAAATGGGATTAGTGCTTTCAATACCAGGTGCTGAACAAAGTTTGAGTCCAGTGGCATCTTTAAGACCAACAAAGTTTAATTCTGAGTATAAGCGAGAACTGAATGACTTAGCATGTGTAGTGAGATAAGAACCCGATATTTCTTTTAAGTCCTCGAGGTTCCATTGTCCTGAGTGTTGTAACAACTTGTAATTCAGCAATCTTCTGTTCCAGTCTGTTTCTGGCATTCCTTTGCAATAAAACAGTTACCTGAATCTCATACCAAGTGCTGTTACTTTCTTGATCCAGAAAAACTCAGCCAATTTGCAAGACATTATAGTAGTGACATAGATGTTTTTGAAGCAGAACTCAGACTTTTCCAAAAGTTCTGAAGATGTATGAACAAGAAAGACAAATACAAATTGACACACTTGAAGAATTAAAACTGTTTTTCCGAGAACTCCACAGACTGTGTGCAATAGCCTCACAATACCTGCATCAAGTGCTGGATGTGAAAGGACATTTTCATGTCTTTAAGACCTACTTAAGGAACAGTATGGGTCTTGAATGGCTAAGTAGCATTGTCATACTGGTAACTAGGAAAAATGGCAAAAAACTTGACCTTGAAACTGTTGTTGATTACTTTGCAGAACTGCATAAAAATTGACACATTCAGCTGAGCTCCTTTAGATCTGCATACCGTCCTTTCTCTCTCAGTACATGACAATCCAAATAGCTAGAGAAGGTTATTTTGATACACAAGATAAAAAACAATGTGCATTGTGTTTCTTTTGTGTACAGAAACCAGGTGTTTTAGTTTGCTCTTACTTTCCTTGCAGTTAGAGAGTTCTGCCTGTATTGCTTCAAAAAGTACCATTTTCTATAGAATGTTCTGTCTATTTAATGTGTACACTATGGAAATGTTTATGTAGCAACTTAAAACTTGTTTGAAAGACCTTTTCCTTACTGTAATTTGAATTTGATTAATGTATTCTGTAAAAAAATGAATATTGCCCGACAATGGCCCCGGTCACACGGAAGGTTTTGGGCCGGGAGAGGGACAGATCGGGGGCGCGGCAAACTGGTGCGATCTCACCGTAACATCTGGGAAGTGGCGCGCACCCGTCCCCGATCCGTCCCTAACCCCAGAAAACCCGCTGCAAAAAACAGCCTCCTACAGAGGAGGACTTACCTGCAGCACCGCAGCAAGCACGGCTGTGAGATCGCCACCGCGCCCGTTGTGTGTATCAATCCCGGCTCCCCGCCAAACTGTGCATGCGCACACATGCGCAGTTCGGCTGCCGCGCTCTTCTTTCTGTGGCTTTTCCCCAGCATCTGATCATGCCGGGGAGGAAGTGCGTGGCGGCTCAGGGGATCTATGTGATCCCGCCGCCACGTGTCTCTTTTGGTGTGGCTTTAAAAAGCCGCACTTTGCCCGCCTCTCCCCCCCCCCCATGTGGCAGGGACCAATGTGATTTATTTCAGATAAAACATATGTAGCATTGCAGGTTTGCCATGAAATGTATGTTATTTTTCTTCCTGAAATCGTTTTACATCTCTGTTAAGCTTGCCCCCCCCCCCCCGAAATATATTTTGCACTTTCTGTGCCTCCCCAGATTTTTTTTCCCCCTGGTGCTACCACTGAACCCACACAAATAAACTGTGTGAAAACAGCCTAATCTCTGAACGTGAATGTGCATACAGCTGTCACCATGCAAGCAGGAGCCCTAAAAAAACAGTGTCCTCAGTTGTGTGTAGAGAACCACAGGTGCATACATATGTGAATGCACATAGGACAGGGTGAGGCTTGCTGCCAGTCCCACTGCCTCCCCTGTATGCATTCATCCCTCTCCTCCCTCCCTCCCTCCCTCCCTCCCTCCCTTTCCTCTTGTTTCAAGGTGGCTTATAATAGGTAAAACATCCCCAGCTAAAACTAAGATAAAACAAAAATCCCAGAATCCCCCCCCCCTTAAAAGATACTTGCTATTCAACCACCCTCAAAAGCCCAGGCAAACAGGCAGGCCTTGCAGCACCTCCTGAAGATCTCCAAGGAGGGGGCCCTCATCTCTTCAGGGTGCCAGTTCCACAGAGCTGATTGAAAAGGCCCAGGCCCAGAGAGGCCAGAGGGGCCACCTTAAATAGTGGGACAGGCAACAGATGGTTTATTTATTTATTTTTCATATTTGTATCATGCACAGAGACATATGGAAAGAGGCAGTCCTTCAAATATTTATTTATTTATCAGATTTATACCCCACCCTCCAAGCCAAAGCCGGCCCAGGGCAGCTTACATAAATAGGCTTTTCTAGTCCCCCCCCGGAGTGGGGGGACCACCGCCCCCGAGACACTCT
>NW_015164216.1:61690-93698 GCF_001447785.1 Gekko japonicus
GATGAAGGTAGGACTTGGCAACCCTATACATAAATGAATAAAAACACATCTATAACAATTTAAACAAACCTAAAATCATCTAAAAACAGTCCAACATTATAAGGTGCTATAAACATTAAGTGATACTGATAGTAATCATATTATTAAATGATGGTGGCCATCAATCAATGATCTATTCTAGTGATTGGCCCATAGATCTAATCCTTTATGCGGCTGGCATAGGCTGTTGTAAGTGGCTCCAAGGGACAGGGTTCTCTACCTTTTAACTAATGGTGGCAGCTCATTAGTTGAAAGCCTGGTGGAAGAGCTCTGTCTTTCAGGCCCTGTGGAACTGCATAAGGTCCTGCAGGGCCCTGGTCTCTTCTGGGAGCTCATTCCACCAGAATGGAGCCACCACCAAGAAAGCCCTGGTCCTGGTTACAGCCAGCCTGGCACCCTTAAGGCCAGGGAGGGCCAGCCGATTTTGCAACCCTGATTGTGGTGCTCTCTGGGGAACATGTGGGGAAAGGCGGTCCCTCAGGTATGCAGGCCCCTGACCATAAAGGGCTTTAAAGGTAAGGACCAGCATCTTGAAGCAAATTCGGTATGCTATCGTGAGCCAGTGCTGTTTTCAGCACAGGCTGAATGTGCTCCCGTGTTGGGAGGCCCATTAGGAGCCTGGCCGCAGCATTTTGCACTAGCTACAGCTTCCAGATTTGCAACAAGGGCAGCCCCATGTAGAGAGCATTACAGTAGTCCAGTCTCAAGGTGACCATTGCGTGGATCACTGTTGCCAAGTCATTGCATTCAAGTAAGGGAACCAGCTGCCTGATCAGCTGAAGATGATAGAAGGCTGACTTGGCAGTGGCTGCTACCAGGGCCTCCATTGTTAAGGAGGCATCCAAGAACACTCCCAAGCTCCTAATCTCCAACGCTGGCACTAACAGAGCCCCATCAAAGGTTGGGAGTGAGATCCCTACCCTCAGCCTGCCCCAGCTCAGGCACAGGACCTTCATCTTCATCAGATTCAATTTCAGACGGCTCAGTCTAAACCATTCAGCCACGTCTTGTAACACCCAGTCCAGAACTTCCAGTTTAGAGTCAGACTGGCCACCCAACAACAGATAGAACTGGGTGACATCCCAGGCCATGCCTCCATGCAATCTGGGCAAGGGGGCACATATAGATATTAAATAGCATCAGGGACAGCACCACCCCTTGAGGCACTCCACAGTCCAGTGGTTGCCTTCATAGAATCATAGAATGTTAGAGTTGGAAGGGACCTTGCAGGTCATCTAGTCCAACCCCCCGCACTCTGCAGGACCATAGCTGAAAGATAGCCCTACATACCTACAACATACCCAAAAGATGGTCATTCATCCTCCGCTTGAAAACATCCAGCGAAGGAGCATCCACCACCACCCGAGGCAGACTGTTCCACTGCTCAACCACTCTTACAGTCAGGAAGTTTCTCCTGATATTTAGCCGGTAATGACTCCCTTGTAATTTCCACCCATTAGATCTAGTCTTGCAATCCGGAGCAAGAGAGAATAGATCTGCTCCATCTTTGACATGACAGCCCTTCAAATACTTGAAGACTTCAATCATGTCCCCTCTAAGCCTTCTCTTTCCCAGGCTAAACATACCGAACTCGTTCAGCCTTTCCCCATAAGACTTGGATTCCAACCCTCTCGCCATCCTGGTTGCCCTCTTCTGGACACGCTCAAGCTTGTCAAAATCCTTCCTAAAATGTGGTGCCCAAAACTGGACACAGTACTCCAGGTGAGGCCTGACCATAGCAGAATAGAGCGGAATTACCACCTCCCGTGATCTGGACACAATGCTTCTGTTAATGCATCCTAAGACTGCATTAGCTTTCTTCATAGCCACATCGCACTGCAGGCTCATGTTTAGCTTGCGATCAACCAGAATACCTAGATCCCTTTCACATGTGCTGCTGTCAAGCCAAATCCCTCCCATTCTACATCTGTGCCTTTGATTTTTTTTTTGTCTCAGCCCACTGTTCTAGCCTACCTAGATCATTTTGAATCCTGACTCTGTGTTCTTCAGAATTAGCAATCCCACCTAGCTTTGTGTCATCTGCAAATTTGATAAGCATCCCCTCTATGTCTTCCTCCAAGTCATTTATAAAAACACTGAACAACACCGGGCCTAGGACTGAGCCCTGCGGCACTCCACTCGAGACTTCCCTCCACGTAGATGCAGAGCCATTTATGAGCACTTGTTGTGTACGATTTTTCAACCAACCATGAATCCATCCAATGGTTGCACCATCCAGCCCACACTTAATTAGCTTATCCTCAAGGATATCATGAGAAACTTTATCAGGATAGCTGTTCCCCCACTGCCACCCTTTGTTCCCAACCTTGTAGAAAGGGGACAAGCCATTGCAAGGTGGGCCCCTGGACTCCAGTGTCAGCGAGGCAGTGGATCAGTAGCTGATGGTTGACCATGTCAAATGCAGCCGACAGGTCCAACAACAACAGCACTACCAATCCGCCCTGATCCAGATGCCTCCAGAGGTTGTCTGTGAGGGCAACCAGTGCTGTCTCTGTCCCGTGGCCTGGGTGAAAGCTGGACTGGAAGGGGTCTAAGATGGAAGCGTCATCTAAAAAGCTCTGTAACTGAATTGTCACAGCCCTCTCTATTATCTTGCCCAAATAGGGTAAGTTGGAAAATGGCTGGTAATATGTGGGTACTAGGTCATGAAGGGCTTTAAATTTCATAACTAGCACCTTGAATTGAACCCAGAAACACACTGGCAGTCAATGAAGCTGTTTTGAAATGGGCAACATATGTTCTCGGAGGATAGCCCCTGACACCAGTTGGGCTGCCATATTCTGAACCAGTTGTAGTTTTGGGGGCTGACTTCAAGGGCAGCCCCAGGTAGAGAGCATTACAGTAATCCAACCTAGAGGTTACAGAAACTTGGATCAATGTGGCAAGATCAGCTGACTCTAGGTAAGGAGAAAGTTGGCAAATCAGATGCAGCTGATAGAATGTGTTCCTGGCTACCATACCAACCTACTTTTCAAACAGCAAGGCAGGATTCATAAGCACCTCCAATCTTTCCCCCCAAGAGCACTACGATCGGGGAACTCCCATCTCCTGGAAGTTCCAGGTCCCCGAGAGACCAAGTTTGCCCTTACTAGGGCCAGGGCATTTTCTGTGGCAGCTCCTACCTGGTGGAATGAGCTCCCAGATGAGATCCGGGCCCTGCGGGACCTTATGCAGTTCCGCAGGGCCTGTAAGACGGAGCTCTTCTGCCAGGTGTTTGAGTAGGAGCTGCCGCCGCCACTATCCTACCAACGAGGTAGTGCGTCATCAGTAGCCCTGTTAAAGGGGGACTGGCCCGGACTGGCAGAACAGCGTAGCAGGAGACCGCTTTGCCGGGAGAGCTGGCCATCAAATTTGGGTGGTTGTTCCCATCTTGGAAGATTAAATATAGGCTCAGCACCGTGTAAATAGGATGGTTTTATTGTGTTTTAAATATGTAGCTTATCATATGTTTTATTTAAATATGTAGCTTATCATATGTTTTATTGTATTTTACTCTGGCTTTGCCATATGTAAGCCGCCCTGAGCCGTTGGGAGGGCGGGGTATAAATGAAATAAATAAATAAATAAATTTTAACCTGATCTGAAAGAGCCAACATTACTACATCTAGGACGTGGATTCAGTCCCTCTATAGTATTAGACTTCCCAACCAGCATTACTTCTGTATTGTCTGGATTCTGCCTTAGCCACCTGACCACAGTCTCAAAGCACCAGTTCAGGACCGAGACGGGTGAATCTGGAGGCTTACATAATGAAATATAGAGCTGGATGTCATTTGCATAATGGTCACACTCAGCCCTGAAGCTCCAAACAATCTCACACAGCAGCCTCATACATACATTTAAGAGTATGGGGAGAGTATAGAACCCTGTGGCACGGCAAAAGATAAATTCCAATCAGTTGATTCTGTACCTCTGGTATGTCCAAACAGAAAACTATGAAAGCACCAAAGGGCTACACCCTTGATACCAACTCCATATTCAAGCCGTTGGATAAGCAGTCAACCCACCAGTACAACTAAAGCTGTTTCAGTACTAAACTCAGGCCTGAAGCCAGATTGAAATGGGTCAAGGGCACATGTGTCATTCAGGAGTTTCTGGAGCTACTCTGCCACTTCACACTCTGTCACCTCCCCTGAAAAGGGTAAAATGAAGACTGGCCTGTAATTAGCCACCTTATCCCTAGCCAAAGAAGGTTTTTTGAGCAGAGGTCTAATAATTGCCTCCTTCAAAGGCCAAAGGAGAGCCCCCTCAACCAGGGAGGAATTGATGATTCTTGCTAATGCCTCCAATATCTTTCTCCAGCAAGATTTTGATAGCCAGGAGGGGCATGGGGGCAGACTACAAGTGGTGGCCCTCACGCTTCAAAGGACTGTCAGCATCTAACTTCTGAATAGAGCTTATGTTGGTTCCACAAGCAGAGGGTTTTATAAACTTCTCCCAAATGTCCGTTTCACCCACGGAACTGCTTTGTAGGAGTGCTCTCCAAATTTAAAAGGAAGTACTACATGGATCACTCACTGAATACATTGTAAGTAGCCAAAAGGAAATTGTGCTTAAAGCTATCACAGGGGGCATGCAAAATAACTGATAGGGTCTTTGTACCTTTGCTGTAAAGACAGGAGGACACTACCAACATTTCAGATGAATACATGGTTAACATCCTAGAGTATAATTTTTGTTGGAAGCTTGGGGAGTATGGATGCTAGTGGAAACTTTCCAGATGTTGGAATTTATACCAGGATCGTTCAGATTACTGTAAAAGCATTTTCCCAACCACTGGAGTTTCTGGGACTGAGCCCCCTCTTTGCAAGGATCTGAAGCAACTTGGTTGCTGAGGCCATTTCCACTACAGTATTATTTTAATGTGAGTTATATGGGGTTTCTTTTGTTATTGTAAACTTCCATGTGATTTAAATAAATCAGTAAATAAAAGCATGGTCTATGAATCTTATAAAAAGATAATGTAACTTTTTTTTGGCCCCCCGCAGAGGGTTTTTTTTATTGCATTTTCTATAAACTACAAACTACAGGTAAAAGTACCACTAAAAACCCAAGAGGTGGTGGTCATACATTGCTTACAAAATTAGTTTTAAGACAATTAAGATTTGTTAACATTGAAGGTGATCAAAAAGTGTATCGCTTCTCTTATATCCATTCCAGCTAATCAGACTATTCAAACAGACAAACAAGAGCATAATTAATTTTCACCAGTGCAAACATCAGGAAACATCAGCATCTCATTTTTTAAAAATGTTGTTACCCCAATTGGTAACCTCCCCCCCTCTTAAAACCAGGACTTCTTCAAACATATATATAATATCTCATCTCCCCTTCCTTTATTACAATCTTTATCTTCTTCTCCTAACACTCCATATTATTACGGCAAGTCTAACCAGCCTTAAAAACAGTTTCAGTTCTTTCCTTTTAGGGCCTAAATTTCTTCTGGAGAGTCTGTCCATAATCACCGGGCAAATTTTCTTCTTTATGTAGATTTGGTATAAGTCCCTTCGCTTTACTTCGCTTTCAATCTGCAACTGGTCCCAAAATGTCATTTATAGCTTATTGAGGATTCTCCCATCTTCATAACGCTTGTCTTTGGAATCATGCAGCTGATTGTCAATTGTTGGCTCTGTTCTTTAACAAGTATCTATTTTTGGTACCAATAGGGGTCACTATAACAGTTCACAATTTGGTAGAGTCTGTGGTATTCAGGTCACCTGACCTGACCAGCCTCTTACTTCCTGAAGGAGACTTAAATTCCATCTCAGTCTTTCTCTGCTTTCAATCACCATTTTTGGGGATGTTTACTTTTCTTTTTTTTAATTGCAAAAGTCCTGAATGTTTGTCTTTCGCTTGGGCGCTTCTTGTAGGCTCTTTACTACAGTCCATATTGCTTATAGCTTCGTCCCCCCCAGAGGATGCTCTGAATTCACTTTGTTGTCTGCGGGGAGAGTCCCCCCCCCCCCTTAGTAGAGGAGGACTGCAAGCCATTGCTCTGATGTTTCGTTTCAACTTTACCCACTCTTCATATGTAGATCAAGTAGATCTTGCCAACAGGTATGCTTATTTACCGCCCGACCTCCACTCACTTGATGGGGTATGCATAACTTAATCCTTGCAGGAACACAGCGGAGAGACCGTCGGGGCAAAGGAATGCCTCAATCCACTGGCAGCGCACCAGGGGAGAGGCGACCCTTAGTGCCCCATGACTAGGGATGCATCACAAGGATCCCCAGGGAGTGTGCACATTCGCACCCCCTCTCTAACCGTTGGTTTGCAGGCTGCATCCCTGGGAGCCCCCAGGAGACATCAGCTCGCCGAAACCCCGCCTCTCAAAAGATAATGTAACTTTAATGAGGCAGCCATCAAGTAATGGGAAGAGGGAGAAACTAAAGTCAAGATTAGCGATATATGATAGACCTTGGAAGATTTTTTAATATCTTTGCCATTCCAAAATGAAAAATATGCAGGCAGAAATACTCCAGGCTCACCCTAGCACAAAAGCAGGCACACTTAAGCCACGTTCATTTCCATGGATTTAAGTGTACATAACTGTGCACCATCTTGTGATCCATACTTTATGGGATGGTGGTATGCAACCAGCTATTTTTCTTCTAAAAATAGTACCCCAAATCAAAAATAAGGAACCATCAAATCCAATATTTCTTGTATGATGAGAAGCGTCTGGGAAAAAAATTCACTGTGACACTTTTTTATTGCAATGGAGTTTGAGCCCTTGAAATTAGATCTGACCCATCTATCTCTAGTCTCAGAGTGGATGTAGCCTGTGAAATTATTGCCCTGAGGGTATGGGCTATTCTGTTCCATTTCTGAATGCTTTCCCCAACTTTTTGTCCCTCAGGAGAAGACTCACAGTTGGAAAGGAACATGCCATTCACTCTAGATTAGAAAATACATTAGGAAGCATCTTTCTTCTTTCTCTTAGTTAAACAGGAAGCCCATTTCTTTAGTTGGTGACCTATGCTTTTTGACAGGCTTTGACATCTATCTGTTTTTTTAAGAAAGGTATTTCCTGATCTGGACATCAGAGCAAAAGTCCTAGTCACATGTGCCTAAACCCAGGACATTTATGTGGGTGTAATAGCATGCAAGGAGCGGCAGTGGCTCAGGTGGTTAAGACGCTGAACTGCAGGCTGTGGAAGGTCGGCAGTTCAGCAGTTCGAGACCCGAGTGTGCTGCATGACGGACTGAGCTCCCGTCTCTAGTTCCAGCTCCTGCCAACCTAGCAGTTCGAAAGCAAGAAATTGCAAGTAGATAAATAGGTACCACTTCAGTTCCGTGCGCCTTGGTGTTTAGTCATGCTGGCCACATGACCACGGAAATGTCTTCAGACAGCGCTGGCTCTTTGGCTTTGAAACGGAGATGAGCACCGCAACCCTAGAGTCAGATTCGACTGGCTTTCGAGCAAGGGAACCTTTACCTTTACCTTTACCTTTAATAGCATTCAAGATTACAAAGACAATACAATTGATCTTTTCTTCGCAAAGGATGTGTCTAGCTAAATACATTTTAAGACACTGTCAGTTAATATCCAAAGGACAGAGATCATTAACTGTTTTTCTGCCATGTATGGCTTATCCAGTCAATAGTTCCACTATCATTTTCTATCCTTGTGATTGATTTTACCCTTATCTAAATCTTCTTGTTTGTAATTTGTTGGCTGAGCAAAGTGCTGCCTTTGGTTTAACTCGAGCATTCAGCATTATATCTCTGTGTTGGTCAGTTTATTTGTAACAGGTGGCCTCTGTTATTGAGACCTCAGAATCATCTTGGATTGAAAATGTTTATTTCATTGATTTGATTTATATCCCACCCGGCTCAGGGCAGGTCACAACATGTCAGCTGAATACAAAGAATAATTAAAACATTAAAAACAAACTGCAATCCAATTAACAACTAACCAGAGGTCATTTCGGGGGGGGATCGCGGGGGATCGCAGTTCCCCCGGGCGAGGTACGGGGGCGGGGCACATGACAAAGCCCCGCCCCCCTGCTTCCAGCCGCCCCGCTTTCGGCCCTCATTCAGCCAGGAGGAGGCAGGAGAAGAGGGAGGGTAAGTTGCTTCCTCCCTGCCTCTCCCCACCCCTGCCTGCCTGGGGCCAGGGAGGGCCTTTGCAGGGCTTCCTTGCACTCCCACCGGCCTTGCAGGTCCACTGCTGGGCCCCTCATGGGGCTCGGCAGTGGAGCTGCAAGGCAGCCGGCGGCGGTGTGGCATATGCTAATGAGTTATGCTAATGAGTTCCCCTAGCTCTTTTTCTACGAAACGACCCCTGCAACTAACAATAAAATTTTCAATCAGATCTAAAGGTTGCAACTATTCTGGGAGTTCAGGCGCCTTCTGTTACATATGTTCAGGCCACAGTTTTCCTTTGCAAGTTTAGCTAGCTCATTTCTCCATTCCTATCTTCAAAGGGCTGCAAGGTAGGGCAGGAGAAGGGGAACATACATGCAACACAATTCAATACCTGCAGAGAAGATGCAGGATCAGGTTTAAAACTGCACCCCCATATCTTTAGCAACAAGTTAACAATTGTTTAAAAGAAATGGGGGGAAAACCTTTGTTTGGGTAGTTGTGCTTAATACTTAATAATGTGCTGGAAACACTATTTTCAGTGGAACTGAACACATTTAATCTATGCTAGCCAAAAGCACTTTCTGAGTCTAATATTTCAATCAGATAGACACAGTTTTAAAAAAGATAGGTTGTTTCTGCATGGAGCTCTTGCTTTTTTAAAATCTGTTTTATATGGGCTTTGCCCCATGTAAGCCGCCCTGAGCCTGCTCTGCGGGGAGGGCGGGGTATAAATCTTAATAAATAAATAAAATAAAATAAAATATGTCCTCATCCATCCAAAATCACAGTGAGCTTAATTTGGGCTTCCGCACAACAATGTCAGATATGAGCAGTAAACTGGGGAGCTCTCCAGGTGGAAGGATACCAACAAATCGAGTAGATGGGGAATAACAGTCCTGGACAGCAGAAATCATATAGTTGATATATAAATTACAAAATAAAGGGGTCAGCATGCTCCCCTGATACACTCCCTGCTGTAGGAAAATTATGTTGGAAAGTTGTCCATCTACTCTAACCCACAGTGGACCTAAACAATGGGATTAGAATGCAGAATCTCAATCAAAGCCAACTGTCTCTTGTCAATAGATGTTAGTTTTAGCTTGTACCACAATTGGGCATGGGGTATGGTGTCAAAAGCCACCTTCAAATCCCTATAGGCATGCCTGTATGTTGGCATGCCTTCATGCCCTACCATCTAGAGTTTTGCAAGGGAGATATCTTAAGATACCATACTCTGACAGAGTATGTGCCTGAGGTGCAGGTAGTGCAGACGCACTGTATCATGTGACCTTTGAATGCAATCAATTTTTCTGAGCCTAGAATTTTTTTATTTTTTTTTATTTTTGAAGCATTCTTTTAGGCTAGAAATTTCTTAATTCTTCCTTTACTCCAAAATATAGATCATATGGAGATATTTCCTCTTTTATTAGAAGATAATAGCAGACCTACCACTCTTTTAGCGGCAAGATTTTATGTATCTGTGATAGGTTCTCACAGCAATTCAAATAGGGTCTATCTTTTCCTGTATTTTAGTAATCCACTTAAAACTAATAAATTATGAAGCAGTATGAGGTGGAGAGAGAGAGACACCCCAGATCACTCCAGTCCTATTCAACACTCCAGGATACATGAGACCTCCACTTAACAGAGGGGCTGTGGCTCAGTGGTAAAGCATCTGCTTTGTGTATAGAAGGTCCCAAATTCAATCCCAATGTGCAAGACCTCTACTTGAGACCACGTGGAGGAGCTTCAAGTCAGTATAGACAACACTGACCTTGATGGACCAATGTTCTGACATGGCATAAAGCAGCTTTATGTGCTTTGTGGGGAGGTGTTTCATTTTTGTAATATTATCAGTACTTAGAGAGGATTTTGTAGGAGATTCTAGGGTGCATGGTCAACTTATACAGAACATTGGTCAAGCTTATTTGGCTCATCGTTGCTCCATATGAATTAGGAAAAGACCCTAGAGTACATCCTACGCCTTCTGGAATCTCTGTGTCACAAGGGTTATTCAGTAGTGGCAACCTAGACTGCCAAGAACTATTGTGGGCCGAAGAAAAAGGTTCCTTCTGTGCCTCCATCCTACTGAGACCCAACTCGAACTTAACATGAAAGTAACCACATGACTTTGTACAAGAGTGCCAAAGCCACCAAAATTTTGATCTAGTCTCTTCCTTCACCCTTAGCAACCTTGGCAATATATTCAAAGAAACTTCTCTGCCATTTGTGATATTTTCATTAAGGAACCTCTGATGAGCTTGCAAGAAGCCCTCAATTCCTCAGAAGACAGTTTTAAAAAACATTGCTACATGGTAGAAATAGAAAAGGGTATACAGGGATACAATTTGCCTAGGTCTAGATAGTAATTCCAACATTAAATGTTTTATTAAGCATCATTAAATATGGGTACTATATAGAGGTAGTATCTGGAATGTGATGGTTGAATATGCTTTTTTACCATGTCATTTACAGTCCAAATATCTTGGATATGCAACATTTTTTTATTATTATTATTTTTTACTCAATGCAAATTTCCTTTCTGGGAAACTTTAAAAATTAAGAAAAACAGCATAGAGAAAGATTGAGTTTGAAACAACAGAGAGTAACTGATCTGTGCACTATAAAAATATATGAAGAGCCACAGATGAGGGGAAATGTTTTTATGCATTTCCCCCCTTTAAACTGGCACCACAAAATATGTGGTTAAAATGAAAATTTAAATGCACTGTAATTTCCCAAAACCCTATGAAATACAATCTATTAAACACAACAACAGTGCATTATGTCACATTTCTAGTTCAGGTGTTCAAGTTTATTTCTAGTTATGTTTCCCAAAATTCCAGCCTGTCAGCTCTCCAAATTGAGGTTTTAGATCACTTGCCATGATGATAGTTGGCAAGCAATCATACCTACCACAAAAACTTGTTCCTGTACACCAGACATGGATTGGCTTAATTTTTCATAGTGGATAACTTCCATCACGCCAATAAGCATCAGGACAATTGGAAAATGCTAATACGCAGGAATGTGAGCAAGCAAGACCGAGAAAGCTTGTTTCTGCACACTCTGATGATGAACATCTGAAAACACCCAGACACTCATTTTGTGCAGAGGCAATTACAACCTGTAAAGTTTTGCCTCTCTTTAGAAGCAGGAACCATAGATGGAACAGGAGATTTGCTGTTTGGGCAAGAAGAAAGGGGAACATGTTTTCCTGCTTCCAAAGCATCACTACTATACAAATAATTTTCCTCTTGCAGATAAATGCAGGGCAGTGAAGAGAGGGGTGGGCTGGCTAGTTAAAACAATCCAGGACCAGGCTGAACCAAACAGCCCCTGCACATGCCCCACTGAGCTTAGACCTGGCTGATAGTGCCAAGCAAAGAGGCAACAGCACAGGCAATGCCTGTCACCACTACAGCCCTTCCTTGCTCAGGGGTATTCTTGGTCAATGAACACAGGGGCAGCTGCCCTAGGCCCCACAACCACCTACATCACTGCTTCCCCAAGAGTAAACTTCCCTTGGAAATAGCAAGAGGGTGGCGATTTGTGCCAATAACCTTAATTTTTGGCACTGCAACTCCCACAATTGTTCTAAAGCCAGCTGCCAGTTTTGAAACCTTTAGTGCTATTTTCTGATGATTTATGCCTGCTACAGACAGCTTCCTTTGCAAACAGTGGGCAGGGGGTAGGGGTCTGTTTAGATAACCTGGGCAAGGATGTTGCAGTTCCCTTCATTTTTGGCACTGCAGCTCCCATGATCATTTTGGAGCCAGTGGCCAATTTTGAGGATCCTATCTTTATTTTTTGCTGTGTTATGCCTGCTACAGACAACCTCAGCTTCCATTGCAAATAGCGCACGGGGGGGGGGGGGGGAGAACCCAGGCCAGTACATCCCAACGTCCATCATTGGGGTATTGCAATTCCTACCATCATCTTTAACTTAGTGACTAGTTTTCAAGAACCCACTTTCTTTTCAGAGGAGTTATGCCCACCAGAGACAATCATGATTTCCAAACCAAAAAGCAAGGTGAGTGAAGGTTTCTGTAGATTACATGGGCCAGGATATTTTGATTCCCTTTGTGCTTCACACTGCAACTCCCATGATTATCCTGAAGCCAGTGGCTAATATTGAGGTTCCTAGCTTTATTTCTCAATGAGTTATGAGTGCCATAGTCCACACTAGGTTCCATTCCAAATAACAAGGCAGGGAGATAATTGGGCCAGAATGGTCTGGTTTTCTTTATTTTGGGCACTGAAACGCCAATCATCATTCTGAAGCTAGTGGCCAGTTTTGAGGCTCGTAGCTTGATTGTCAGATGAGTTGCATCTACCAGAGACAACCATGGCTGCCAATGCAAAAAGGCAGGGGGAGTGTGAATTTCTGAAGACTTCGTGGGCCAGAATGCTCCAATTCCCTTTCTGTCGGACACTGCAGTTCCTGTTGGAAATGTGTGTTGCAAGGTCTAAAATTAATTCATTATAGGGTTAATGTGTGTTTACCTTGTGTGCTATAGTTTAGACTGACCTGGAAGGGAACCTGGCACAGAGCCAATGGAGAGAAAGCCCGGGAAACTGAAGCCTACTTACTAACATTCAGGTGATTTCCTTCTAGGGGTCAAGAAGAAGAATCTCCATTGTTGTAGACCATGTGGTCAAAGTGTAAAGATGTAGTCTTAGATATCTTTGTTGTTTTGTAGATTTCCTATGTACTCTTTCCTTAGAAATAAAGATTTTTACATAGAAGAAAATGTCTCCACTCCAGTGAAACCAAGATACATTGCAATCTCTGAATATTTAACTATTTTTACAAATTTTTCCAACAGTTCCCACCATCATCTTGAAGCTGGTGACGAATTTTGAGGTGCCTAGCTGTATTTTTGGAGGAGTTGTGTCTGCCAGAAATAGATAGGCAGATCCTTTTATTAATATAGATATATTACACTATCAAAGTGTAAGTATAGTAATCAGTATAAAATTAAAGCAGATCCCTGGAGATCCCTTCCACCACTTTTTTAAAAATAAAAGCTGATGCTGTGTATTTGTGGGGGGGGTATATCAAATATCCTGCCAACCTAGCAGTTCGAAAGCAAGAAATTGCAAGTAGATAAATAGGTACCACTTCGGTGGGAAGGTAACAGCGTTCCGTGCACCTTGGTGTTTAGTCATGCCGGCCACATGACCACGGAAACGTCTTCGGACAGCGCTGGCTCTTCGGCTTTGAAACGGAGATGAGCACTGCAACCCTAGAGTCGGACTCAACTGGCTTTCGAGCAAGGGAACTGTTAGATCGCGCTAACAAAGGATCGGAGAATGATTTCAGCTCAGTGATTCAGCTTTATTTGAAGTAGCGAACAAACACTCAAACGCATTCAAAACCAAAACGAGAAAACATTGGGAGCTATGCTCCTTTTAAACATTACCGGGCTAATATAGCCACGCCTATTTACATTTAACAACCAATGAGATTGATGAGTTAAAGACCAATGGGAGTCTTTCCCTCGCAGGGAATAGTACAGTTCTGATTGGTCGCTGTTACAGAGCGACCAATAGGAAGTCCGTTCAGAGGAGCAATGAGGTGATTCACGTAATCGTTTCAATACATTACAGGAACCTTTACCTTTATATCAAAAGGAATGTAGAAAAGGAAGAGGCATTGGGGCTTGATTTCCAATGGACTGAAGCCTCAGGATTCCTTGATATAATTTTTTAAAATTTACTTCATTTATAGCCTTCCTTTCTCTCCAGTGGGGAGCCAGAGCACCTTGCATTCTCCTCGCCTTCATTTTATTCTCACAACAGCCCCGTGAGACACGTTAGGCTGAGAGAGAGTGACTGGAGCCCAAGATCACCCAGCAAGCTTCCATGGCAGCGTGGGGATTTGAATCTGACTCTCCCACATTCTAACCACTATACTACACTGGCTCTCACTTGATTTCCATTCGATAATTTGATTGCCATTTGAGAATGGGATTACTTCCTAGAACCGTTTGTATGGTTTGGGCGCAAAATGTATCAAGCATATTTCATTGTATCACAAAGAAGCAATTCATGTTCTAATAGGCACCACTTTCCAGAAAATGTGAAAACACATTTCAGAGTGATCTGTTAAGCAGCACTGGTTACCACCAAAGAGGCAAGGTGATCTCTAATAACCGCAGAGCAGACACAAATGGGCTTTCAGTATATTAGCAGATGTAATGATCGGTAGGGGAATCACAGTTCTAGTGAAAAATTGTATTTTTCCCACCATCTCTTCATCAAGACAACCGTTCACATATGCAACTATGCCAGTGATCGTCAGAAACCCAATTCAATTTTAATGTGTTTGAATTAGAGTGGCAACAGAACAGAGGAGGAAAAATACATTCACCTTCAGGTCAAACAAGGTTTGCAGACTGTTTACTCTGATTTAATCTCTGCTCTCTTGGGGGAATGAAAGATGTATAACATCTCCCCTATGTTCATAGCCCTGCTTTCTGTTTTGTTTGGCATTTGCTAGCATAGTAGTCCAAGGTGTTACAGTTTAATAAATATTTCATGAATCCCCTCTTTCCAAAACTGCAAGTGACACAGGGGAATAAGTAAATACATTCTTTTCCCCCCAGTCCAAAGACACACACACAGTGTGTGGCTACACTGAGAGGTTCAAGCACATCACATGTGTGTGTGTGTGTGTGTGTGTGTGTGTGAGAGAGAGAGAGAGAGAGAGAGAGAGAGAGAGAGAGAGAGAGATTCAACCACCATATTTATTTATGGATCTTCAGTGTTGAAAGGAAGGGGGAAATTGTCATATGCCAGTATTTATTCATTAGTTTCCTCCAGAGGCAATGACAGAGAAGCTTCTTAGATGTGAACAGTTTGCATATGCATTGTTCCCTGTGAATCATCCAGGAGGCAAGAGAGGGAAGAACTAAAGTTTCCAACACACAGGATAAGCCATTAGTCATCTGCACAGTGCCAGGAGTTGTCAATTTCACTCAGGTCTGTGATGGAGGCTTTATTGCTTACAAATATTTTTATGAGGCTGGCAAGAAGCAGAGCTCCTTTTTCTTACCCTTGGGGGAGGATCAAGTAGCAGTCAACTGTACAACACACACATATACACAACACCATGTGCTGAACAAATAATAGCTGATCGTGTTCTCAGGAGAATCATCTCAATTCTCTTCCATTTTCAAAACAGCCTTTATTTTATACTCATTTCCTCTTTCAGTAGGAAAGCTAAATATAATTTATTCTAACTAGTCAAAAAATTGGCATTCTGCTTTGTTTTTTTAGCCACATCTAAGTTGTAACAGCAGAGACGGGAGCACATGGGATTCAAACTCATAATTTTGGTTGGGATTGTGCCCTATATATATTTTTTTATTGAATTTATTTGTAGGTTTTTATGTTACAAAAGCAAAAACAAAAATACAGTACACTGGGCAGTGAGTTGAACAGTTGTCTTGCCTAAGACAGGCCAGGAAATGTATTTATTTATTTATTTATTTATGCATTCGATTTATTTACCGCTCTGGCCCCGAAGGGTCTCTGAGCGGTTTACAGATAATTTGGAAAGAAGAGTCCCTGCACAGGCACCCCGAAGGCTACATCAGGGAGCATTCAGAGGTGGGAAGGCAGCTTTGAGGAGGCTGCCTCCTACAGGGCAGCTGGGGGGTAGAGCTTGGCTGCCATGCCAACCACATTTAAAGTGAAAGGCTCCTGCTTGGATTGGAGGCAGAATCCGCAGCTCCCTGGGCTGGGAAGCAATCAGTTCTCATGCTGGAAGGCAGAACCCATGGGGCCAGGAGGAGGGAACACAGTGGAAGGAAGGTGGCCCAATCCTCCCCGCTGAGCCTGAGAAACCAAGTGGGGGAAGGCCAAGGAGGAGGAAGGGAGGAGGAAGAGGAAATGTGAGCCAAACTCTGGATGTAGGGGCAACACATCGGGGGAATCTGGTGCCGGTTTACTTGCTTGTCCTGCTGCCGGACTAGAGGAGGAGCGTCTATGGAGCTCCACTAGTGAAATTAGCAATTGCTCCCCCAACCCCCCCCCCCACAAAAATCCCTAGCTACGGGACTGCCAAGAGGTGTCTTTCTGGAGCTGGATAAAGCACTGCTTTAAAAGATGACTGGAACTATTCAAACTGAGCTAACTTCAGAGGACGGCGGAAGACAGGAAGGCCTGGCGTGATCTGGTCCATGGGGTTGTGAAGAGTCGGACTCGACTGTGTGACTGAACAACAACAAAGAACTATTCAACTTCCTCCAGTAATTAATTCAGGCAGTGTGGGCACCTGCCCTAGTGGAAGGCGAGCCAGATTCAGACACTGGAGTGTCCTGAGGCAGAATCGAGTTTCTCTTTAGAAAGGAGTTTTGTGTTAACTCCAGGCTAGATATAGTGTCCCTGTCCCAACCACAGACCTCGATCCCATACAGGAGTTGGGTAATTACTCTGGAACAATTTCAATTTCCCATGAACAGAAAAAGCCTGCAGTCAAGCGAAGGCAGATCTAACCAGCCTCTTGCTAGAAGAAGAAGATGATGATGATGATTTTGATATATTAATTGCCCTATCTTAGTTTATGTTGGGCTCTGGGTGATGTATAAAAGGCAAGATACCATAAAACAAGGCTCAAATTTAAAAATATCCATATACAGTTGATGAGAACTAAAACTAGAGTAAAAAGATCCAAGGTGGCGACTTACAATTTTCTGTTCCAATTCTGGACTGCCCGGCCATTTAGTGGGAGGGAGAGAGACTGCCAGCCAATGCAATCAACCATTGCTGCCCTCAACGAAAACCTGCCTTACAGGCTGTCGTGCCCTGGTGGTGCCCCGGGCACTAAAGGCCTGCCGGCCGTACTGGCAAAGGATAGGGAGAGAAGCGAAAGTCTCAGCACTGGAAGAGGCTTGGAGTTGCACCACTGCCAATGCCTTCTTCCTCGGGTCAACAGCTCTTTGGCTCCTTCTCTCTGGTGTCACACAGCCAGTTGGCACCGAAGTCCTCCTCGACCTTCCTGTGCTCCCATTGGGCTGTGAGCCCGGCATGGGGGGCGCTAGTCCCGCCGCAGTGACCTCAGAGGCCGCAGAGGAGGCCCTTGCAGAATTGCACAGGCCTGGTGTCATTTGGCAGAGAGTTCCATCAGGCTGGGATCAGGACCGAAAAAGCCCTGGCCCTGGTTGAGGACGGCCAGACATTCCTAGGGCCAGGGATCACCAGCAAGTTGTTATTGGTGGAGCGCAAAGCTCTCCCGGGGACATAGTGGAGGATGTTGTGATGAATTAAATGCATAGAATGAATAGAACTACTGCAGGGTTCATAAGGGTCCTTTAGGTATGTGTATCCCAGGCTGTGAAGGACTTTAAAGGTAAGAACCAGCATCTTGAATTGAACCTGGAAATAAGTAGGCATCCATTGTGTTTCAAAATAGATGTAATATGGCTATACCAGTCAGGCCAACCAGCCTGTCTCAGGGTTTATTATTTTATATCTTGCCATGCTACCTGGAGTGGGGGGGGGGAGAGAACTTGGCTACACTGAGAGGTTCAAGCACATCACATGTGCCATAGTGCAGTGAAACAAGCTTTTCCAGAGCCAAAGTGTGGGATCCTTCATCTTCAGACTCCTTTTGCTTTGTACACATTCTTGCAAGCATTCTCTGTTTTGAAGCACAGCTTAGGAAGTTTCAGGGTAAAGTTGCTGAATACTGTTCAGGAACAGTTGCGATTTGCACATTCACTGTTTTCTTTGTCCTGTAGACTTAGAAGCAGACACAGAAGCATTTAATGAAACATAATCTATTAGCAACCAGTGTTTGGCCACCAGCCTATATTCCATGTCTCACAGCCCCACATGGTGAATTGTAATAAGCCAGATGCCTCTGGGAAGCCTACAAGCAAGTGTATGAAGTTAACAGTTCTCCTCAGGGTATTTCCTCTGAATGTGGAAGTGCCATTTCGTTTTCTTTAAAAAAAAAATTAAAAAAAATATTTCTTAAAAAAAAACCAGAAAAAGTAACGGGGGGGGCCCTCAAAATCCAGCTTTGAAATTTTTTAAAAAGGGAAAAGAAAAAAAATGGATGCATTAAGCAAAGACAAAAATATAAAAACAGTGGTGGTAAATCTACACATAGGTTTCTATAAAAGGTTTCCAGGTATCTAAAAATAGGTCCATACACAATTGTTGCCTATACACCATACGTTCAAATATTGGTAGAATTATAAGGTCCTTGATCCACTGATTTAGCAGATAGTGGTCACTTATCTTTCCAGTGTTCTAATATGAGTCTTTTAGCTATTGTAAAGGCCCTGGGAGTCCACTGATGTTCCATTTAGTTTAACAGTTTTTGTGAGGTCCATCTTCCTTTAATGTCATCCAAGGAAGTGCTATCTCCATCTCCTGGGTAGTGGATTTTACAAAGGAGATGTGCATTGTGTGAAGAACCTCTTTCCATCCTGAGAAGAAGAAGAAAAAAGGTTGACTTTGGATTCAGATACTTTTGACTCGAAAATATTCAGTATTCCAGAATATTCCCAAATAACAGTATTGGTATTGTGCTGGTATCTGGGTTAATAGTCAGGAAACCTGAATATATTCAGCACCATTATACCCTATGGGGAGTTAAAGTTTAAATTGCGCTCTTGCTGTGGTTTTTAACCCACCCTGTAGAAGAAGCCACCCTGGGATCTGTGCAAGCAGGGATGGCTCTCCCTCCCTGGCTGCACAGACCAAACTGGTAGGGCTGGCTTCTTTTGCGATGTTCCCCAACTCCAGGGAGGGGATGGGTTTAAACCCCTTCCCTTCTCTCAGGAGTCATGCCACAGATGTGGCCTGACATCAGGAGAGGAGGGTTTTAAACTTAAAAACCTTTCCTTTCACTCGTGAAGCCCAAATAAAAGCTGAATAATATCGGCTTTTATTTGGGTGTGTCTACTTTGGTAGCTGAATTCAGATAAAGCAAAAGGGAATATCACAGCTTCTGGCTAACTGCTATAAGTCAAATAGGTAAAGGTAGAGAAAGAATGGGATAGTACATGCTCCACCAAGAAAAGAATCAGGGGCTGCGGTCACACGTAACAGAAGCCACACAAGTGAGACGGAAAACAGCCGGAGTTTCCGGGCGCGATCTCACCAGCACATCTGGGAAGTGTAGCACTCCCGTGGCTCAACCGAGGCTTCCAGCCGAAACTGCGTGGCAAAAAACTAGTACTTTGGAGGTACTAGTTTCCGGAAACTGCGGGGCAAGGGCGGGCGTCTGATCGCGTTTCCGGTGGCATCCGGCGCCCGCCCATGTCCCCTTGCAAATAAGGTGGGTTTTTTTTGTCCAAGTCTCTGTGGATGCGCATGCGCACCCAACGGAGCATGCACATTTGTCATGTACACAAAAATAAAAAATAGTTTGCCGCGGCGCGCACTTCTTCCTTGTGCGCCGGCTTGTCTTGTGATCGGCACCTCTCCCTTGCCATGGAACCTCCACGATACCTCCACAGGGCCTCCACAGGAGGTCTGATCGCGTAACTGTGCAGTAGTTTGCCCCAGGGCAAACAGCCACGCTTCTCCTCTGCAGTTTCCTGCCCGTGTGACCGGGGCCTGAGTAAGGTTATCGTGGTTCAGACAAATGATGCAATCTTCAGCAGTATTATACCCTTCTACCTCCATTGAAGCGTTCCGTGCACCTTGGTGTTTAGTCATGCCGACCACATGACCACGGAAACGTCTTCGGACAGCGCTGGCTCTTCGGCTTTGAAACGGAGATGAGCACCGAACCCTAGAGTCAAATTCGACTGGCTTTCAAGCAAGGGAACCTTACCTCCATTGAAATCAATAGGCTTAGGAGGATGTAAAAGTTCTCAGGATTGCAAGTGAGTCCATTTAGTTCTGTGCTCTACTCTCCAATAATAAAGAATTGTGGGGGAATCTCAAAACCAAAGCATGGAGGTTATTTATACCTGTTTTGCCCAACAATGCCACTCTTGAGCAATTTAATGCACATGCAGTTCCTGATCATGCCTTTAGAAAGTCTCACAGTATCAATATATTTTAAAATATTTTTATAACTATTTTACTTTCCTAATACCACTGTAGGATGTTCCCCATGGTTTCAGACATGGATTGAAGTGAGAATCCTGCTTAGCCACTTTCATGTGGCCAGGATTTTACAAACATTTATCCCATAAAACATAAGGACACCTTGTAGTATTATGATATGCACAATAGTATCTCCATTTCACGCATTAGTGATAGCACATGCAGCTTTTACTTTTGTTGTCCTGGTAACTAACAAAATTGGTGAAGTTTTTTTAAAAATCCAAATCATAGATTTAATGGATATTCACCCTCCCTGAGACTACTCACAGCCCTGAAAAGACACAAAGCACACAGAGTTTAACAGTGCTTTGGGATATAACGCTATAAAATTTGGCCACTCACCAAGATTGGAAGGGCCTTGTAAAATCCCACTACTTCAAGGAAATGGGATTAAGAATGAGATCCATCAGTCCTAGCAGACTGATACTGAAAGAATAAAATGTTTGCCCAGGATTTAAGAATATAAATGAAAATAGGAAAGTTAATTGTCATGGCAGCACAAAATGCGTTTGTGTAGGAAGCAGAAAATACATAAATGGTGAAATACAAATTTCAAGTACCTGTTTTTTAAAGACTTTTTAAGGCCAAGGCCATTTTCATACAGGATTCTTCTTTTTTGTTTGTTTTGCATTCAGTATTCTGGAGTGGGAATACAAAACCTACATTGTCGGAATATGCATTTGATTTTTAAAGATACACAATTGTGTGCAGGCCTGTAGCCATGGAGGGCTTTTGAGGATGACACCCCCCCATGGATAACCACCCAGCCCTCCCTGGGAGGATGCCAGACTCTCCTCCTTCCCCAGACCCCCATCAGCAAAGATATGCACCTTCCTGCCTCCTTGGCTCTCCTTTTCCCTCTCCATTCCTGGTGCACAGGAGCCTCCCTACTAACTGCAAATAGGCTTTCTCTCCTCTGCCATCCACCCTGGCTGGGGCAGCAGGGGAAATAAGTAGAGGCTCAGCTTGTTCATTCTGTAAAGGGACACCTTAGGGAAGGAGGGTCAACCGGCCAGGAGATGCCAGAGAAGAAACAAAGAACTTTTCTTTCTTTCCCCCCCTTCCATAGTCCCCTCCAGTCCCCTCCTCCCAGCTATGCATGAGAAGAAAGTCTTGCCGGTGTGCTCTTCTCCCACAGAATAAGTCCAAAGACATTTCCCCTCCTTTAAAAAAAAAACAAAATTGGAACAGGCAGAAGAGGGGGAGGAGGGTGGGAATCCCACTCCACCTTCCCCTGGCTTTGTTCAATCCACTTTTGGAAACTGCAAAGCAGAGGAGAGGGGGGAAATATCTATATCTATATGTTCCTGGTTAAGAAATACTGAAGCCAGGATGGCTCCCAGAATCCAGGGACTGTGAGCACATCTGGCACTCTCTCCTTCCCCACACAACAGTGCTAGTGTGTTTCATTTTTTGAAGCGGTAGCAGGGGAAGAGAAGTGAAAAGTACTCAGAAACGTGGAGTGATTTCAGCAGAGTACTTTATTTAAGCAGGAACAAGACAAGGACTGCCGGCTCGCAGGCCGGTATATATGCCCAGAGAAACCCACCACCAAAACACACCCCCTACTTCCTATAGGCTATTTACAGTAGCCGAGAGTCCCATAGGCTCTCGGCTGCGGACCTGGCCCTCTGACAGGTGCGGGCTAGGATCCGCTGGGCTATTGTTCTCCCTGAGCGAAGCTTCAGGGCTGTGCTTGACCGCATGGCCCAACGGTCGCGCACGTGGTAATGGCGGAGTACATTACAAGAAGGGTCCTTTCCACATTTGCCTGCCACTCTGGATTTTCTCAGTATTCGAGTTAATTTAAGTCTATGGCAAAACAGCATCCAAATAACCCAGGGCAACAGCAGGCTGAAACTGGGCTGACCACTGAAGGGAGGTAATGCAATGCAGAATGGGGAGGGGGGGCAAAACTCAATTTTAGTGCAGAACGAGGGGGGGGAAACCTGGATTAAAAAGAAGGTTGAATTAGATTTTAATGCAGAATTGTTTGGAGGACACTGCGGTGAACATGGATTAAAAGGAGAGTGCAGAAAGGGCCAAGGACTTCAGGCTTTTTGCAAAAGCCAGTTTGTAAAAAAGAAAAGAAAAAGAAAAGAAAAGAGCAAAACATTTTAGAAAAACCACAACTGGCACTTTCACACATGCTAAATAATGCAGTTTCAATCCACTTCAGCGGCTGTTTGCAAGCGGATTTTGCCATTTCACACAGTAAAATCAAGTTGCAAAGTGCATTGAAAGTGGATTGCAAGTGCATTTAGTGTGTGTGAAAATTCAGAACATCTCTGCAACTTCAACCATAACATTAGAGGAGCTAAAAATAAATTGGGTGATTTAAAGTGCTCCATCCCTCCCCCCTTCCTCCAACTCCCCACTCCTGCAAGCCTTTTCCTTCGACAAAGACATTATTGGTGCTCTCCTTGTTGAACTCTTTTGTACACCGCCCCTCCCGGGGAGGGAGTTTGGGATGGGGTGACCATGCTTGCCAGCTATCACAGGGACCGGCTATGTTTTATTTATTTAGTGAAATAAATAAATTATGATGGAGAAAATGGAGGTTTTGGAGGTTGGACTCCATGGCATTATACCCCATAGAGGTCTCTCCCCTCCCTAAACACCACAATCCCAAGGCTTTATCCCCAAATATTTAGGAATTTTGCAACCTGGAGTTGGCAACTCTAAAGTATACGCAAACTGAACAGCCACTATTCCACCCACCTTCCTTGTGGTAGAGAATGGTAGAACTCCTCATGGAACCAAATTTGAAGCCTCTCGTTACTGCTCCCTAAACTGCATGTTTACTCTCCAGCCAGGGGTTTTTTTTTTCCTGGGGGAATGTGTCACAACAGAGTTCTAGAACCTCTTCAATAATATTCTTTTTAAACTGCTTAAAAGTTCATGTGTTTTCAGTATACAGATTGAAAACTTCAGTTCCCTCTTGAGAGTTCCAGCACCTCTTTTGAGAGAGAGGGGGTGTGTGTGTCAAATCTGTATTTGCATTTTTAATCAATTTCGTGCTGCTGTGACACCGTCTTTCTCTATGCTTGTTTGAATGTTGTTTGGAGAAGATTCTTTTAAAGCAGGGCAGAGGTGCAATGACAGTGGAGCCGCCCCGAAAGGGCGATAAACATATGTGGACTTGCAAAAGTATGCTAGCACTGTTGAGGTGTGAAAATGACACCAAATGTAGACAACTTTTTTGAAGACGGAGTCAGAAGGCTGGGACACTGGTAGGAAAGACAAATGCAGATTCGACCAGAGAGAAAGAGAGCACCCTGTCTCTATCCTGCAAAGCAACACATAAAACCATTCATTTGGACTGCTTTTAAATAAATATCTGAAGGGGGGAGTCTTGTAGTACCAGCAAGATTGCGTCCCAGTCCTGTGAAGGCAACGCATAGGCAGAGAAGCAGGCTTCTGACTGGCTCTAGGCCATGTGGATATGACTTGCCACCTGTTACCGTGGCAACATTTGCCATCGCTGAATCCAAGAGGTTTCAAGAGGCTTATGGTGCTGCATTATAATCATAAATCTTTAGTCCAGATCTCCAAAGCTTCGTGATCACAACACAAAGCGTAACTTTTCTGGTAGTGTTTTTTATTTATTTTTTTAAAAAAGATACACAGTAGTTCATCTTAGGTTTTCCAGGTGCTTTCGGTATGAATACATATTTTTTGAAGCAGAAGGAAGACTGAAATTTGTTAGGATCTAGCTGTCTGACTTCGCAAAACAAACAAACAAGCAAGAGCAAGGTCCTTTTGTAGTATCTTTTACTATTGTTGTGGACAGAACTCTTGAAATACATAGGCTGGCAAATGTTTTTTTGATTGCCATGTTGTTAGAAGTAAAATCCTTTGAAAACCCACTGTGTCATGTGGATGAAGGAATGATCCAAGCACTGTTTACCTGTTCGTGGAGGACCTGATTCCAAGCACTTTCTTACGCTCAAAGAAGTGATAATCTCTTCTGACCATCTGAATGCTGGTGGAAAACTCTCATGTGTAGCATTTCTGTTATGCATAAGAATCTCTCTCATGGGATTTGAGCTGTAACCCCCCCCCCAAAAAAAACCTGCTAAAATTCCTGTACTTTTTTAATTGTCAAAAGATAACAGAGGATGAATTTTCTTTTCTTTTCTTTAAAAAAAACCTTCATTGAGGTTTATTAATCTACTCAACTGTTACAGTCATCTTCCAAGGCCCTTCTTTGGGTTCCTCTGCCTTCTGAGATTAGGCAGGTGGCCCACTGGGAAGTAAGTTTTCCAAAACAAAGCAAAAGTTATGCGTTTTAATGCCGCTTTGTATGTTTTCTCAGATTTTGCGTTCGCTTAACTTCTTATACACTTGGTTTGGCTCAAAGTCTCTTTATTTTCTCTTTAAAACCATTTTTACTATTTACTCATGTGGGGGAGGGCTTGAAATCTCCTCCCCCCACGCTTCAAACTTAGGTGCTTCCAATTACTACCAAGGCTCCATTCGCTTATTTTTCACCTGAGCTTTGCTTAACTTGGAGATCTTTTAGCCTTGGAGATCTTTTGGAAGTCTTTTTAGAAGTTTGGTCATGATCGCTTGCTCCGGCAGTCGTCTCTGGGCGCCATGCTGGCTCCACGGCGACGGTACCTATCGGGGAAGAAGGTGAGCCTCAATTCCTTGGGCGTCCCCTTGGAAGAGGCTCTCTTCCTCCAGGCTCCCCAGGCTGGGAGTCTCCTACAGAGCCCTCGGGGGGGGGGGTCTGGGACGAATTTGAACCCCTCCCGACAGCGGGGTCTCGGCGCATCTCCATCTAAGCAAGACGAGACACGTCCTAGCGGCTAAACGCTTAAACCGGAAGTCCTACGGAAAGCAATTGAGTGCAGTCCAGAGAAGGCACCAGGAAGGGCTGACTTTTACATCTCTCACCAACACTTCCCTCACATATGAATGGAGAGTCTCCTGTAAATAGAGGATTTCCCCACATCTGCTTTGGACTTTATTTAACTTGGGAAAAAAGTGTTTTTTCTTCTCCTGATGTTAATAACAAGAGGGAAGGGGAAATACCCCCCCCCCCCGATGAATACTTTTAAGGAAATCCTCCATATCAATAATGTCACTGGGTTTGGGCCTAACAGCACCATCATGAGCACAGTTATACCCTTCATAATTAAAATGAAGAAGAAGAAGAAGAAGAAGAAGAAGAAGAAGAAGAAGAAGAAGAAGAAGAAGAAGAAGAAGAAGAAGAAGAAGACGGAAGTCCTACGGAAAGCAATTGAGTGCAGTCCAGATAAGGCACTAGGAAGGGCTGACTTTTACATCTCTCACCAACACTTTCCTCACATATGAATGGAGAGTCTCCTGTAAATAGAGGATTTCCCCACATCTGCGTTGGACTTTATTTAACTTGGAAAAAAAGTATTTTTTCTTCTCCTGATGTTAATCACAAGAGGGAAGGGGAAATACCCCCCCCCGTGCGATGAATACTTTTAAGGAAAATGGAAGATGTCAGGAAATCTCAGATCCTCCATATCAATGATGTCACTGGGTTTGGGCCTAACAGCACCATCATGAGCACAGTTGTACCCTTCATAATTGAAATCAACTGTCTTATAATGGTGTAACTCTCCTTATGATGGCACTGTCAGTCTCTCTCTTCGGGTTACAGTCATAGGGTTCACAGCTGATCTTCTTCAGGGGAAGACTGAAAAATGCCCCTGTCAGTTTTGTATTTCTGAGACACTCGCTCCTTACTCAACCTCCTGACACTATGGAACACTGTCAGATGGCCAATTGTCTAAATTATGCCCAGATTCAAGGATTCCTGAATATTATTTAATATTGTTAGTTTGCAGTTCAGATTAGTTACAATAACACTTATGAATAAATGGGGTGTGTCTAGATTTTGACTAGTTAATATTGTTATTTTGCAGTTCAGATTAGTTACAATCAATGTTCCCTCTAAACTGTGGAGTTTTGTGAGCAAAAATTCTACTTCGTGAGCTACTGGCATTAAAGTTGTGAGCAAGCAATTTGGCTACTGCATAAACTAGTTTGCTGTGGAGCCCTCCTTCCTGAGCTGAGACAAAAAGGTGTGAGCCAGAGGCTAAAAAACAGTGAGCTAGCTCACACTAACTTAGCTTAGAGGGAACACTGGTTACAATAACCTTATGAATAAATGGGGTGTGTCTAGATTTTGACTAGTTAATACCCTAATTCATTGGGACTGCAATTAAGACAATAATTGCAATATGTTATCTTCAACATGCCCATGTTATGTTTTGTAACCTAGAAATTCTGCCTGATAGCAACAGTAAATGAACTGAACAATTTTTTCACCAGATATCTATATTTTGGACATTTAAAAAAAAATCAGCCTGAGCCACTGAGTTGTTCTGTTTCTACTTAGCACTAATTTCTATGCTCTTTCAGGATGGAATGACAAGTTAGAAAAAGCACAGGGACATCACTGCAAAAGGCTGCTGCATACAGGGTCCCACAGCCCACCTGCTATGCCTTCATTCTGATGTCAGAAAATACATTTTCCATCCCAGCATTGAATTGTTGGCTGCCTTGAGTAAAACACAAAATCAAAGCACAGAGTAATCTGTGCTAGATATTATAGAGAGGAGGGAGAAACATGACCCAGACGGCCCTGTGCAACTCATAATGTTTAGTTACGCCTTTAGTAACAAAATTCCAAGATCATAACAACAAAAGGCTTACAATCTACTGTCAGAAAGATGTTCCCACCTTTTCCTTGGAATCCAGTTTTCCCTTGTTTACCTATAAAATAGCAGAGCTGACTAGAACTAGCAGTCAAGGCAAACATGTCATTTGCAAGCTGTGTTTTTAGCACATCCGCAATTAGTTGTTTGTGACTGCAAAAGCTGTTACAACTTTTATGCTAAGTGTGGAGCAAATGTTTTACATGAGTCTAAGGCAGCCATGATTGAGACCAATAGCCTCATGTTTTCACACTGCTGATCGGCACAAATCATAGGGTTGCCAACTCTGGCTGGAAAATTCCTGGGGATTTGGGTGTTGTGTCTGAGGAGGGCAGAGTAGGAGGAGGAGAGAATGCTCAGCGGGGGTGTGATGCTAGACTCTGGCTTCCCTCTTTCCTCCAGAACTAATCTCTGTAGTCTGGAGATCAGTTGTCATTCTGTGAGAACTCCTGGCTCCACCTAGAGGATAGCAACCCTACGAGCAACATTCGTGCCGTAAAACCTTGTGGGGAAAACCACTCAGCTTCTGCAAAATGCTTCTTGACTGTTCAAAACAACTTCCCGTGCACCACCTTCATCATCCTCACAATGACTGTATGATATTATCTCCACATTATTGGGTGTGGGTGGGCCAACAAGTCAGACAAGAGGGCCTTTTCCCAGAGTGTCAAAGGTAAGAAAAGAGAATCACCATTGCCTATGCTCACCCTATTATGATTTTTTTTTTGTAACATTTCAAAACCCTGGAGACATGGCTTAACTAAAGACAATGGCAGAACAAAAGAACTGTCCATGTGTGACCAAATTACAATGATGCCTCTTGCCTGACCTTTCAGCTCCTTAAAATGATCAGTTGTCTCCCATCCTGGGGAGTTCCTGGCAATGCTCCCTCTAAGCTGTGGAGTCTTGTGACAAAAAAATTCTTCTTTGTGACCTACTGGCATTAAAGTTGTGAGTGAGCGATTTGGCTGCTGCATAAATTGGTTTGCTCTGGAGCCCTCCTTCCTGGGCTAAGACAAAAATGTGTGAGTCAGAGGCTAAAAAAAATCCTGTGAGCTAGCTCACACTAACTCAGCCTACAGGGAACACTGGTTCCTGGTGAGGTGGCCTTTGAAGTCAGAACTTTCTGATTTATAGTTTCTAGTGTTGGAAGTGGAGGAGTGTATGCTGTCTCCTGCCTCAGACTTCAGAGACAGCACCATAGATTTAGATAGCTAGATGGTCAGGACACACAGAGCATCTCTTCCTTCCTACTATCTGATACTATCCCTTTGAAGCAGAATGCTATTCCTAGCAAGGAGACTTTCTTCCTTCTGGCTTAACACATCTGTCTCTCTCACACACACATCTTGGCACCATGGATTCAGGACATGCATTCGGGATCTGCATCTATCCTATCTAATTATATTAGATTCTATGCTTGTCTCTCACTCTGTACTATCTGGAATGGCGTTCCCTACATAAAGGACTCTTATTTGTTTGGAACTGACAAAAGGCTCCGTGTAACTTTGTGACTTTGCTAGCATGCACAGTACATAGAAGTTGCTGCTGTATGGAAGCCTTGTGTACTCTGCTACATAACAGAGATTCCTGGCTATACTATACCTTTGAATCGAATCTCTTGTGCTTAGTATACAAGACCAGAACTAAACAAATCATCCTTATCATAGATTTGGAAGGGGCCATACAGGCCATCAAATCCAACCTCCTGCTCAATGCAGGATAAGCCTAAAGCATCCCTGACAAGTGTTCATCCTGCAGCTGCTTGAAGACTGCCAGTGAGGGGGAGCTCACCACCTCCCTAGGCAGCTGGTTCCACTGCTGAAATACTCCTACTGTAAAAAAAACAATAAACCTAATATCCAGCTGGTACCTTTCCACCCACAATTGAAACCCATTATTGTGAGTCCTATTCTCTGCAGCCAGCACAAACAGCTCCCAGTCCTCCTCTAAGTGACAGCCTTCCAAATGCTTAAAGAGAGCAATCATGCTCCCCTCAAACTCCTCTTTTATTTATTTTATTTATTAGATTTTTAGTTGCGGCTCACCCAAAGGGTCTCACGGCGATTCACAATTGGATCGGATCTGGAGACTAACTGGCAGCCAGTGCAGCTGTCACAGAATTGGAGTAATCTGAGCTGACCATGATGTTCCAGTCAGCAACCTGGCAGCTGCATTCTCGACCACCTGCAGTCTCCAGAGCATTTTCAAGGGTAACCCTAGTAGAGCGAATTGCAGTACTCCAAACTGGAGGTGACCGTTACATGGATCCATGTGGCAAAGTCTGACTCAAACAAATAAGGAGCCAGCTGGTGGTGTGTGTGAAAAAAACACCAGCCATGCTACCATGGACACTTGTTTATCCAATGATAGCACAGAATCCGACCACAACCCAAGGCTCAGAAGTGACCCTCCAGCTAGCATCGCCATCTTTCCCAGCCACATGACCTCCATCTTGGATGGATTCAACTTCAGTCCGCTCCTCCCTAACCATTGGACTACCACATCCAGGCATTGGGATAGTGCTGAACCAAGAGCCCTGCCACTGGCTGCTTATGCAGCAGGAGGAAGAGCTGAGTGTCATCAGCATATTGATGGCCCCCCACTCCAAACCACCTGATGATCACAGCAAGAGGGTGCACATATATATGCTAACCAAACCTTCCCAAGATCCTCAGCCTTTCCTTGTAGGGCTTGGTCTCCACTGGAATAAACTAACAGGGCAATCCCAAAATGACTTATGACCTTATATGCCCATTAAATTCAATGGATTTAGAAGAGTTTAACTCTACTTGGACTTCTGCTGTAAGACGCTATTGATAGCCAACTTTTTTTGGGGGGGGAGATAAATGGAAAACACAGATCGTCTGTTCAAATGAAAAAAAGGGATGGCAATAACATCCTTCATGAGAGAAGGAAACTTTGGGCTGATTTCATTTAGCCATTTGGGGATCAGAACTCCCCAAATGCATTAACTGTCACTTAAAGATTCAGTTCTTTCTCTTTGTGCTTGATTTTCCATCACTGATTAGTGAATGAGAAGACAATTAAGCTGAGATGTCTTTCATATTTAATAGTTTGGGAACAGCAGGGCAGTGCCACAAACCGTTTCCAGCTTTTTTTCTGTTGGCAAAATATTGCTTGGTGGAGACCTGAACTTGATTGTTGACTCAGATCTGGACCGCTCACTGTCTTCAAAACGCTGGCGTAAACTTGGTAAGCATCGCTTTGACTTAAGCTGTTTTACTTAAGAAATATGGTCTGCTTGATGTCTAGAGGTGGCATCATCCTAATGAACATGATTACACATATTTTTCTCCTACCCACAATGTATACACTAGACTCAATTACATCATAGCTTCATCTGATCTGATCCAACACACTTACAATACTCCCAGAATTACAAGTGAGCTCCAGGTGGCAGAGGTCAGTTCCCCTGAAGAAAAGGGCAGCTTTGGAAGGGGCACTCAATGGCATCATTACCTGCTGAGGACCCCTTGCTCCCCATACCCCACCCCACACAACTCCAGGAATTTCCCAACCCAGAGTTGACGACCCTCACCCCAAGACCCCTTTCTCGGTCTGTTGCTTCCACCTCAGGTCCCATCAGTGTTGTTATGCAGCTGGGAATTTTCCCCCAGTCTCCCTCCAATTCCCCTGACTGACATTGAATCTCGGGTGCCATCTGAATGCCCTATCAGTATTACGCGGTGTTAGCCCACAGCAGACCAAACATGGGTGCAATGGTATCCAATAAAGACTGGAGTCTCTCAGGTTTATGTACAAATAATATACAGTTTATTATACAAGCCTCTCACCAAATCTTTACACTGAGTGACGTAATGCTCCGCTGCGCTCGCATTCCAAGAAGGAATGAACAGTTCTGCACATCACTGAATATATACCACCATTGGCCAATCAGAGCCAATGCTGAGTCACTGTTACACAGTGCTAATTAGCTCTAGCAGTAGCCAGCTAGAACCTCACCAACACTTTCAGTGCTCTCAGTGCTAGGCAGCACAACCATTTGGGGTAACTCATTTGAATGAATCCTACTCCAACTATCATTCTCACAGAAATTAGCAGACCTGCTAAAACACAGCCTGTGGTACTGATCAGCAAACCTATAGGACTTCATTCCAGGTTGGTAACCAAGAAACACCAGCTTTTTTGCTCTTGCTCCCCCTTTCCTTCTATGATTCAAAGGAATGTTAACCCAAGCCTTTGCACCAAAGGTTCTAAGGTAGTCAAGTTGAGGATACCTATTATACATCAGTTTGTAAGGTATATTGTCCACAGCACTAGACCATACCCTGTTACTGATATAGCAAGCTGTTACTGATATAGCAAGCATTTTTAATGGCTTCTGCCCAGTAAGCAATACCCAAGTCAGAATCCTTCAACATGGCATGCATCATGTTCTGTAATATTCCATTTTTGCGTTCCGCGAGGCCATTTTCCGCAGGCGAGCTCGGGTTCGAGAATCTGTGCTTAACACCCCTTTGTTTCAACCACAACTCAAATGCATTTGAGGTAAATTCACCTCCAAGGTCTGTTTGTATGGCAAGCACATTCCCAAACTGTTTTTGTACCCTTTTGTACCAGTACTTAAAGGTAGTGTACACATCAGACTTATTTTTCATCACATAAACCCAAGAAAAATGTGACCAGTCATCAGTGATAATTAATGCATATTTGTTGCCTGAGTGACTTTTGGAAAAAGGACCCACCAAATCTGCGTGGACGAGAGCCAAAGGTTTTTCTGACACCCTTTGACTTTTCTTTGCCACAGGAAAAGCCTTTGATTTGGTCATTTTGCAGATTTCACACTCCAGGTAATTTTTACACTCCTTTACACTCCCCTGACCTATTAGGGCTAAGGTTTTCTGTAAAGTATTAAAACTCACATGACCCAACCTTCTATGAAGCAAGTGCTGGCAATTATTATGCGGGTTGACATTGGTGACAGCCTGTGCCTTAGCATTGTTATCAAGCATGAACACATTATTTTGCAGCTTCCCAACTGCACACACCTTGTTACCCTTCATGATTTTACACTCATGATCAGAGAACAA
>NW_015164216.1:94581-124860 GCF_001447785.1 Gekko japonicus
TGCCTTTCCATCAGCTTGCTCCTCAAGCGGCGTCGGGTCCTCTGGGGGATTTTCAACACACTCCCACAGAGCCTCCTTGACCAAAAAGTGCTTCATTTTAAGTGCCCACACAGCATAGTTGCTTGAAGTAAGCTTCTCCACCATCTGTGCAACAGATACCTGGGCCATGGTTGTTATCAGCTCCAGCAGCTGGTCGTCCCTCTGCACCCTGGACAGCTTCCAGCTCCAGCTCCACACCGTCTCCGCTCCGGCTTGGCTCTGCTGCTTCCTTCAGCTCCGAAGACAGCTCCTCAGCCTCTCAGCCACGGCAAACAGCCTCAGTGCTCTGGATACTCAATCCTTCCACACCACACGTCCTCTGCACAGCCAACCGCGGACTGGGCCCATAACCCTATCAGTATTACGCGGTGTTAGCCCACAGCAGACCAAACATGGGTGCAATGGTATCCAATAAAGACTGGAGTCTCTCAGGCTTATGTACAAATAATATACAGTTTATTATACAAGCCTCTCACCAAATCTTTACACTGAGTGACGTAATGCTCCGCTGCGCTCGCATTCCAAGAAGGAATGAACAGTTCTGCACATCACTGAATATATACCACCATTGGCCAATCAGAGCCAATGCTGAGTCACTGTTACACAGTGCTAATTAGCTCTAGCAGTAGCCAGCTAGAACCGGTCAGAGCCAGCTCTCATGACACTTAGAGCTGTCAGCTCCTGTCAGTTAGATGCCTCAGATCTACAGCATGACTTAATACTATACATAGAATACTGACATGCCCATCCTCCCACTTTGGGGAGATCCCTCGGGGGGACTTTTTTTCTCCTGGAGGAGAGAGGAAAACATCGCCCCTCCACTCAGCCCAGGCTGTGAACATGGAGCTATCCCACAAGGTCACAACTTCCTGAGAGTTGCGCAGTTTGTCTTTTTTCAAAAGCAAACTTCTGCTCTTGATGATGGCGAAGGTGTATGCAGAAGAGGCGGGTGATGCAGAAAGGTGGCAGGATCTCTCCCTCTAGCACAGTGGAAATGTTCTCCTCCCCTCAAGGAAAAACAGTCAGTGGCTAAGATCCTTTGTGATACAAAATGGATCCTTTTCTAGTGTGTTTTCAATTTCTCTTTTATATTTGAGGGGGGAATGAAGAGACAACTAACAAGGCGTAGCAGTCTCTTCTCCAACCATTCTTCCATTGTAGGCATTGTTGGACTCTTCCTTGTTGTGCGTATAGTAGTCTTGCTGCTGAAGGCATATTGAAAAGTGAAGTTCCATGACTTTTTTCCAGCTCCTTGTCCATTCGTGAATGCCAAAAGAACAGACTCTGCTTTCAATTGCACATTAGTCTTTAAAACCTTTACCATTTCAAACCCAGCAGACCCAAAGCACCTCTTTTCTTTACATCTTGTTACATTTTATATTGAACTTGAGGTTTTTTCCCTTGCCCTATGAAACTAGATAGTGTATGCCAACTGTGTAGGCCCAAAAGCAGCTGCAAGCTGCAACACGTGAGTTTTAAAATGTACCTAACTGGGAGGCCCACTGATGGAGGAAAGAAAACTTTGCTGTCACCAGCTCTGTTTAGATCACCCTTCTTTGACCTCCACTGACGTGACATCAGACGATCAAGCAGTCTTCAATTAAATTTGCTTCCAGTTATACAGGTACCGGTAGACAGCAATGACCTTTTGTAGGTACTGGTTCGGGGGAGGGATTTGCGTGCCATCAAGTCACAACTGACTCATCATGACTGGATCATGAGGCTCAGAAGGCAAGATGGGAGCAGCCCTAGTCTTCCTCTGAGCTCTGATTAGTCTGGCCTCGCCTGGGCTACATAGGCTGCTGGCCGGGCAGGAGAGGTGTTTAACTCTATGGACTAACCAATACAGTGCAATCCTAAGCAGTGTTCAGTCCTTCGCGGCCCCTGGCTTCAATGGACTTTGAAAGGTGTAAGGACGACACTGTCAGGGTGGGATCCAGCCAGCATTCTGTCCCTTACTACACCCTCTCTCCTATACAACTTTGTCCATGCAAGTCCCGCTCTCCCTAGCATAGCTATTTGGAGGGGTCATGGGGGTCCCTCCATCCCTTTTTCACCACAGAAAAGTGGTTTGGATCCACCCTATTGTGTCCTGCAGTGCTGAAGAGATCAAGGTTCATCTAGAGCACTGCGTGTCCTTTTGCTCTCACAATGGAAGGAACATCTAGTATAACAAATACAGCACTCGGTGAAGCCGAGGGGGTTTGACTGGGGGACTTGACTGGCTGTTCTCCTAGTCTACTGCATCCTTTCCATGCGATGGACCAAGAACATGGAAAGATTCCAGGCAAATCTCTGCAATCTGAGGGAATTTGACAATAAGGATCATGATATTCTGAGAGTACAAATTAATTCATGGGTCTCCATTCTTTCTGAGCCTCCAGATATCTGAGGAATTCTGAGACAGGGTGGGGGGAGCAACCACAAAATGGCTCCTGCAGATGGCAGAAGCAGGGCTTTTTTGTAGAAAAAGCCCAGCAGGAACTCATTAGCATAATAGGCCACACCCAACAGCAGAAATTCATTTGCTTATTAGGACACACCCCTGACAGCACAGCTCATTAGCATATTAGGCCACACACCCCATGTTCGCAGAAGTGTGGTCATCCAGACACACTCACCTTTTGCTTCTTATTCTGTTTACCTTGTTTGTTGTCAAAACCCAGGGCTTTTTTATAGCAGGAACTCCTTTGCATGTTAGGCCACACACCCCTAATGTAGCCAGTCCTAATGAGTTTCTGCTGTTGGGTGTGGCCTATTATGCTAATTAGTTCCTGCTGGGTGTGGCCAACTTGGGAGCCAGCCGGAACTCTGTTCCTGTGCGTTCCTGCCCCAAAATATCCCTGGGCAGAAGCAATCACAAAATGTCAGGGAGTGAGGTTATGCACGATTCTCGAAGTGGTGCTTCAACTTTTCAGGCAGATGCCCTTTTCATCTGCATAGCCAGTCAGAGCTCCAGTGGCCAGTCAGAAGCCGAGCCTCACCCTAGGCTTGCCAAACTGCGGCGGGGGATCCATGTGTCGTCGCAGGATCGCTGCTGCGGGGGGACAGCGATCCGCATTGCACCGGCGTCGCCAGGTTGTGACGCTATGTGTTGCCCTGGCGACGGGGCTGTTTGGAGTCCCGTTGCCAGGGCGACGCATAGCGTCACATCCTGGCGACACCGGTGCAGCGCGGATCACTATCCCCCCACGGCAGCGATCCTGCGATGACGCATGGATCCCCCGCCGCGGTTTTGCAAGCCTACCTCACCCACTTCCTAAAAACACTTGGTGGGCACTGGGAAAGGTGTGGGTAGCATTTTGGGAACCCCCGGCTAATTCATAACACATAGACAACCTTCTATTCTCTACCCCACAGCCCCAAGCTAACTGGCCCCTCTTGTTTGGAGTGGCAATAGCACCACATGGGCTTGGTCATTTCACAGGTCTCTGAGTACAGAGTGCTAAGAATGCAGTTAGGTCAAGGGTGGGGAAATTTCATTAACACAGTAAGAAGTTTTGATTGCTCTCCATATTTTAACTTTTCCTTTCCTACCTAAGAGATGTAGGACTTCAGGAAGAAACCACCATAATGTGAAGCTTGGCTGGATGAGCAGAGCCCGGGGGCAGGGGGTGGTGATGCTGGAGTTAAAAAGAGCCACTGTGAATTATGTGCGACACTGGTGATAGCTGATAAACTGAACTTTGTGATAATGTTATGCGGTTGCATATTCCAGCTACTTTGAACTCTGACCTCCAGGCCTTCTTCTGTAGATGAGAAAGGGGTTACTGGTTTTGGCCATGAATTCTAACAGTAGAAATGTCCATCAAATTGCTGCCAACTTCAAAATTGAGGATAGTTTGAAGATTCATCTGATTGTACTGTATGGAAACATTGCAAATCCCTGTTTTTTCCAGCCACATCTGGCATTCTGCTCTTCTAGAATCAGTTATGATGAACTGCAACACACAAGAAATTTTACTGCTCTCTGATTGGTTTCTACTGCGATTCAAGACAGATATGCCACTACTGTCCAAGGTTAGAGCTTTTTCCTTCTCATTCTGGCCTGTGGTTAAAAATAGGGTTGGTTGGATCCATCCCAGTGTTTGTCAGGGTCTCTCCAAAGTCTCTGGTGGAGGGTTTTTTCTAGTTCTTCTATGAGGATCCTTGGATCATTGGTGATGCCACAACTTGTACTTTGACATGCAAATAAGTTCAGGTGAAGGACCTGTTCTGCTGCTGAGCTGCTGGCCCCTTCCCTAAAAGAATGATGTGTATATTCCAGAGGGGGACTTTGGATGGAGTCAGTCCTGTTCTTATTGTCATTCAGAGAAGGTTCATCTAAACAAAATTGTGCTTACCTGAACTTTCACCTTCAGGGCAACAGCTTGCAGAATCAAAGGGGAAGCCTATTTGCCTGTCTAGTGAATCAGCGTTCATAACCATGCCGACAGAGCCCCAGCAGCGGGTGGCTGGGCCAAGCACAGCAACTTTCGAGTTCCATAGAAAATGCTTCATGGGTGGGTGAGGAAGATGGATCAAGGGGAGGAAAGGGTTGGAGATCTAATTAGGTCCTCCAGTACCCCAGAAATATGTCCTGGCTATGGGATCTGACTGGGCATCCTGCTTCCGGGTCAGCCGCTGGCACTGGAGGTAGAGGGTGGGTACCCAGACTTTACCCCAACCATGATATCTTCCCCGGGTTGCCATCTTTGATCTGCCCCTACCTTATATGCCTGTTTGGCCCACTGCAATTGCTCCTGCAGTACTGTATGGAGCACCTGAAGCACTTCTACCAGGTTGTGGGTGGCGGGGACCATAGATGTCAGCAGCACCCGGGGCAGGGATGGCAGCCATAGTTTGCCATCAAGGGGTCTGATGGTTTGAGGTGGGTACCACATTATAGTAAGTGAATTCTACTAATAGAGGCAACTATGTCCAGTTATCCTTCTGGTGGATCACATAACAATGAAGGTATTGTTCTAAGATGGCATTGGTTCACTTGGTCTGGCCATCTGATTCCAGGTGACAGACTGATGGCAGGTGGATCTGAGTTTCAAGCAAGGTGTGCAAGGCACACCAGAAATGGGATGTGAATTGCACTCCCCTTTTAAGAGACCAAATAGTCAGGTACACCACGGAGGTGAAAGATGTTCTGCAGGTATAACTGGGAAGTCTCACAGGCTGTAGACAAGTCACTACATAGAATGAAGTGAGCCATTTTGGAAAACCAGTCCACTGCAACAAAAGTGCTGGTGTGTTGTGTGGAGGAGGGAAGATCTGTGATAAAGTCGATGAACATGGTCTGCCATGGTACAGACGGTGATGGTAAGGGATGTAAGAGGCCTTCCAACTTCCCTGGTTGATCCTTGGCACAGAGACAAACCTCGCAGGAGGCTACATACCAGACCTGGTCTGCCTGCACCCACAGCCACCAAAATTCATGGGTAAGCAAATGAAGTGTTTTATGACACCCAAAGTGCCTGGTGCAATTGACGTCATGTGTAAGACACAGCATTTCTAAGTGCAGGGGTCCTGATGGGACATAGAGCCGACACTGGTAGGGGAAAATAAGGAGTTTTCCTTGTTGTTCAGCATACCACACTGGTGCCTCTTGTGTGGTGTCCCATAACCTTTGGCATTTCTCTTGGGCCCCGGGGTCTGCTTCCTGTTCTTCCCATATTCTCTCCCTGAGTGGAGCAGTCACGGGTAGTGCCACGAAGATCTCTGGTGGGAGGATCTTCAATAAGGGTTTCTCCTGAGGCAGAGCTGTGGTATATTCCAGTTTCTAAGTGAAGGCATCTGTTTGACCAGAAAAAGACAGCGACAGAACAACAAAATTCATTAAGAACAATTAACGTTTAATTGCAGCAGCGATATATTTGTACACATCTATTGCTATATCAAAATCCAGGTCCCCTAATATAGTCATTAAATGATAGTTAGAAGTGCAAAGAGGCTTCTTAATCAGATGAAGATCCAGAAATTCTCTTCTCAGATCCTAATGAAAAACATACAAAAAAGAAGAAATGTTCAGTATTTTCTGTTGAAGACCTGTCACAGATAAAAACTCTAGATCCCCTTCCTTGGCCTGTAAATCATCCATGTAAGACAATAAATTCATTCCTGCAATGTCAGGCAAGCTTCCAAACCCATCTCTAAGCCATGAGGACTAGAATCTCTCTTGCATGAAAGCTGAAGACCTTAGGATTTCGTCCTTCCCACACAAGACAAATATCCTCGGGGTCAGAAAAAACAGTCTGGGAGCATCTTCAGGAAATGGAGCCATTTTTAGGCTACTCAAAGGCCCTGATTTTGGCTAGAGACAAAACTGGTTGTCCTTTAGGGATTTAGCAATGTGGTCCCCCACACGTAGTCCTCAAGTGGCATAAAGATTAGTGGAATTTGGGAAAGACTGAGCTCATGGGAGGGCTAAAGAGGGCTTCTGCATCCAGGAGGAGTAAGAGAAGCTGGGGACAAACCACCCAGGAGGGCTGATTCCCGACCCTCTTGGCCGGGATTAGTGCTTGGGGGCTGGGCCTGCTGTACCTCCACCGCTGTCCCATTGCCCTGGAGTCCAAGTGAGACTGTGGAGTCTTCACTGCTGGAGGAGCTGCTGCGGGAAACAATCAGGCTGGGTGTTGTGCACTGACTCAAAATGGAATCCTGGTGGCAAGGAGGAAACAGACTTTATAGGAGATTGCAGTGTGACGCAATGAACAGCAAGAGCTGCACACTCCTCTGTTCCTTCCGTGGAAGGGTCGCTCCATGCAAGGAGGTGTCCCAGAGGCTGAGACTTTTTGTCTCAGCCATTAACTCCCTGGGGGGCTTGGACAAGACATTCAGCCTCCTGTGGTCCCCTGAAGTCAGCAGGGACTGAGGAAGGGGAGAGCTACAGCTAGTCAAAGTTCAGCTAAGCTAAACTTAAGTGTCAGACGATCAGGCTGGGTGTTGTGCACCGACTCAAAATGGAATCCTGGTGGCAAGGAGGAAACAGACTTTATAATCTGATGCAGTGAACAGCAAGAGCTGCACACTCCTCTGTTCCTTCCGTGGAAGGGTCACTCCATGCAAGAAGGTGTCCCAGAGGCTGTGAGTCACGAGGCGCCCCTCCTCTTTTGGTCTCGGCCATTAACTCCCTGGGGGGCTTGGACAAGACATTCAGCCCTCTGTGGTCCCCTGACATCAGCAGGGACTGAGAAAGGGGAAAGCTACAGCAAGTCAGAGTTCAGCTAAGCTAAACTTAAGTGTCAGACGGACCAGGTGTGTGACTCTGCTAAAGGCGGCTTGATTTGTTAGAGGAATGTCCCCTAGTTCCCTGGTGGGGCACACCCTTTGCAGACAGAAGGTTCCATTGAGGTGGCCACCCTAAAAAGGATCTCTGGTGACAAAATACCACAATTTTGCTATCAACAATTCCAGCCTAAGGAAAGCAATGAGAAAAATAAATGACCCAACATCTGAGGCTAGGTGGGTGGCAAGCCAAGAAAAGGCCTTCTCAGGCTAGCAACCCTGATCAGTAAAATATTTGTTTGGATTATTTCCATAGTTAACAAACAGGGTGTGTTCGGCTCAGGTTTTGATTAATTAAATTCTGAATACTGATCTCTAACAATTATTAAAAACAACAATTACACATTTAAAATATATACACAGGAAGGAGGGGCAGTGACTGAACATCAAATGAAACATAAGTTTTGACAGTGATAGAGGAGGACGGATGGATCTCTTTGTTTCACCCAGTGGCCAACATGCCACCTCTGAGGGCTTGTTTCTTGCCTCTGGATATGGACATTGCCTTTAGTCATCCTGACTAGCAAAATATCATAATGGCTTACAGACACTGACAGACCTATCCTCCATGATACTAACAGGCTACTTAAGAAAAGGGCACACAGTAACTGGTGATTAGCCAGGAAATAGTTTTCAAGAATCTGTAGAGGTGAATAAATGACTTTTACCAGTACCATTTGCACATTACTGGGGACTAACTGAAGTAAAAAACAGGAATTCAAATGACCTGCTGGTCTTTTCAGTATTTATAAAGAGTTCAATCACTTACAAGGATTCTGGTAAAAAGCTTTACATATTTGGGAAGAGCTCTTGCATATTTTGAACCTTTGCCCATATTCTTTGCAAACGGGGGAAACTGCTGCAGTTGTTGTGTCTGAAAAAAAAATCAAATGTGAAATGTACAGGAAGAGCAAGCTATCACATAATACGATTTAGAAGAAGAACTTTCCCATTCCAGTCTGTCTTTCAAGGCCACTGACTACAAAAAGAATTTTTATTTATGAGGTCCTTTCAAAAGAAATGTTTTCCACCCAGAACGTTCTGTGAAAGTATTTTACAGATGCAGCCAATTATCTAAATTCTCTAGGATTTGAATCCTGGCCTTTGTTCTCCATTGTCCATAGATAAACAAACAAGCATGTAAGATGTTGTAATCCTAGTGTCCTAGTAAGAATGCAGTTGGAGGGAGGCTATGTTGCAACTTGCAAGCTGTATTCCTGATAGAAGGCTAATGAAAACTAAACCCATCATTGTTGTCTGTTAGCTTTGAGTGTATAATTAGAATGTGGAACAGATGGCAAAATTTTCATTTTAAGTGATAGATTGTTAAAGTAAGATCTGCTGCCAAATAGTAGATTTATTGTTGACAGTGCATATGGCAGAAATCTTGATCCACTTGGATGCATTTAAGGAAACTGCGCTCTGAGACAGAAACACTCATGGATCTTCTTTTTTAAAAAAGATCTCTTTATTTTAGCACTTTATTTATTTATTGTTCACGAAAGGAAGAATTCAATAAAGATACTGTCGTTTGGAGCCTTCAAAAATATTTCACGGAACAGAAATGGACTACCCTGAACCACATGGCTTTTGGTCTACCAGAATCCCCTAACTCTCAGCAATGTGTTTGCGGGATGGGGGATCAGGAAGGTGGAGATAGATCCGCCAGAGAAATGTCTGCAGGATCTGACTCAATGATCAACATTTTGCTATCCCCTTCTCCTTCTAAGATATCTCTAAAAGATAAAAGGCAATTTTAGAATACAGAAAAATGGATCTCATAAAAACAAATAAATCATGGGATATTTACCCAAGATGTAGTATGACTTATGAAGTCACTAGCCGTAAAGCCCGTTGAGGAGGTTATAAAAATGCAAAAGTAACATAAACTCTACAGTCCTGAAAATGAAATGCAATTCTGATTTTATTCTAATGGTTTAAATTTTAGTATAAACTCAGAAAATACATTCTGTACCAAAGCTTTTCCCCCTGTATATCAGACATCATCTCCAGACAGACATCATATAAAAAATATTTCTCTATTGGGCATGTCTGACAAGGCAGTTACACATTTTCTACTAGATTCAAGTACTAGATTCAGTACCCTAGAAGGCACCAAATTTTCTGCTGTAATTATTGCTACTGTTGCAGCCTTGAGGCACAGACCCCATTATTAGCCTTCAAGGAGGGCACTTGACTTCTGTTTTATTTTGCTACAATACACTAACATGGCTACCTGTCTGGAAGCATCTGAAAGCCCCATTGTGATTAATGGGAGCTGGGCAAGAGGGTTCTGGTGGAGCTTCCATTTTTCTCGATAGAGCTTTTGCAAAAGAATTTCATTGTGGCTTATGGTCTTAGCTCTTACTTGGAGTTCATCTACTGCTTGATGCATGGTCCAGTTGATGAGGGCCTGCAAGTGACAGCGCAGCAGCAGAACGCTCACCCACTATGCCGGTGCTTCATACGAGCTCCATGGTCATGTCTTCCCAGTTTGCTACTTCCTGTCAATGGTGTCTGTGGGGAACAGGGAACTGTTCAAACTATGTATTTGTTTGCATGTGCTTCAGCACGAAGCACTCATATTGCATGATTACAGCATGAGTGTGGAAACAGTCTGCACAGTAAGGCCAGTTTACATATTACTAAGTCCTTGTGGCCTTCTCTGGTGGTTTTGTGCTTCCCCAGCATGTGCAGGCCCAATTTTATTTATTTATTTGATTTTGTTTATTCAGATTCAGATTGGAACCTTGGTATATGTGGGAAAGGGGCTTCTGTCTTCTTCCTTGTACTGTTTTCCTGATCTGAAATGTCCCCAAGAAGTCACTGTTTTCTCCATTGGGAAAGCTGCACATAATCACATCTACACAGAGCAAATAGTGGCTCTGTTGGACCATTTCAGTTTGGGAAAACAGTGCAGTGGGGAGAGCTGAAAATCCTTCTCCATGCATGAAGCAGTCCCAGTTTTAACGGGGGCCTCCACACCTCCACAAACAGAACTTCCAGCATGTGGCTAGGGTTGCCACACTCCAGGTGGGGCCTGGAGATGTCCTGGAATTACAGCTGATCTCCAGATGACAGAGATCTGTGCTCTGGAGAAAAAGGGTGCTTTGGAGGGTGGACTCTGTGGCATTGTATCTCCAAATCTCCAGGTATTTCCCAAAGAGAAGTTATCAACCCTATCAAAATTCCTCATGGTGGCTGAGAAAGCTGTAATGCGGAAATCAGTTTCCAGATTGACCCCATCTGGATAAGTGCTTGATCTGGACCCATGCTAATTCAGTGCTTAGTTCTTGTGGCCCTTTCTTACACGCCCAGGGAAATGCTGATCACCACTTTGGAGCCAGGAAGCAATTTTTCTCCAGGGCAGTTTGGCTGGAGATCCTAGAGGGGGTTTTTTGTCATCTACTGGGCATGGAATATAGGTCACTGGGGTTGTGGGGGGAGGTATTTGTGAATTTCCTGCATTGTGCAGGGGGTTGGACTAGATGACCCTGGACTCCCTTCCAACTCTATGATTCTAATAGGCACCCAGGAAACAAAGAAAAATGCTATTGGATTTGGACATGCTCAGAGCAAAGAGAAATGCAGAAATAAGCTATAACTTTCTGAACAATTTAATTAGAAATCTGATGCCAGCTGCTGTGTTATTAAGAATTGTTTTAATTAACGGGACTGGTCCTACAAGGCCTGTGTTTGTGAACACTCTTCAGGGAGTGAGTTCCCTGCACAAAGGGAGGTTTTGCAGAACCAGCACTAAACACAGACATTGCATTTCACACACCACTCTGTTCCCACTTCATTTATTTTGTTTGCACGAAGATGTGAAGATGAGACTAATCACCTCATTTTGACATGTTGTTTTTTCATCACATCTTTAAGACCAAGCGGCAATTGCATTGTATCCAATTCTCCAGGGTGCTGATGTGTAGTTGAATTCAAAAGTTGGGGCTAAAAGAACTGGACTCATAAGTCAAAGGAAAACGGAACAAATGCTTCATTAGATACGTATAAATCTTCAATGGAAGAATGCTCTTCTCCTGCAGTTTTCGCAGTCTTGAACAATATGGAACCTTGAACGATTTGTCTAGCTTAGCTGTAAACCCAATTATAATTTTTCATTAACTCCAAGCAGAATGTGATTATGGAACATGGAAAGAATGAAAATAAGGATGGATGAGTATATGTGCCTGCATGCTTTATCTATGCCTGCAAGGTACAGCTGTTGATCTGGCTGTTTTTGCAGGAAGCAGCAACCAGAGAAATAAGTCTCTGCAACAAGCATCTCAAAACTGAGAGCCTCCTTGGGGCCGTGATCTTCAACATTTCCAGACTCTGGACCTACCTTTAACCCACCCCACAGGCAGCAGTATGCAACCCACTTGTGACAAGAAGTCATACAATATCACCATCACTTGACAGAAAGAGGAAACGCCAGAATTATGTTATCTCAGTATTAAAACCAAGACTGTGGACAGCAGACTGAAGCAGTCAGGATAGGAAATGTAAGCCATATACTAGGAGGTGTAGGCTAGAGAGGAACAAGTCAGAACAGGCAAATTTAGAAACCTCCCTCCTTCCCCACATAAACACATGAAATTACCTCATACTGAGTCAAACCTTTGGTCTATCAAGGTCAACAGTGTCTGCTCTGACCAGCTGTGGCTCTTTGGTGTCTCGGACAGAGGTCTTTCAGAGGTCTAACTAGAATGCCAGAGATTGAAACTTGGGACTTCAGCATGCAGACCAGGTGGTCTACCCCTAAGCCATATAAACTCCCACTTGCCTTCTTATTCTCATTGTTTGGTAGCACCAGGACTACTCACCCTTGTCCAGTATTCCATACCTGTGCCAGCAGCAGCTATGAAAGATCAGCTTTCCCAGGAAGAAATGCAGCATGGAGGCTCTCTAACTATGAAAGATCAGCTTTCCCAGGAAGAAAGGATTCCATTCAGTTACAATAGGGTTTTTTTTTCCTTTGGGGGGTTCCTGTGTTCCCTTCCCATTGTCTTGCACAGAACTTGCAAAATCCTCCACCCTTACTTGGATTTGTTGTGACTCTGTGCTTTGAGAGCAGTCTTTTGGGCAATCTGCATATTGTAACTGCAGGGATTCTCTGGTTTGACATTAATCCTCCTTTTACTTGCATTGCCATAATGGCACTGGGTTCTGTTGAGAACTAGTACATTGCACTGGGCTTGCTGAGCTTGCAACCCGCCCCCCTGCTTAGAGTGTGATTCTGTGCTTCACATCTTTGCCACAATGGCACTGGGTTCTCCTGGGCACTAGTACATTGCACTGGTTCTGCTAGGGGATGTACTAAAAAGAATGAAAGGATTGCCCATTGGAAACAGTGGGAGAAGCTTGAAGATCCATTAGAGATCATGGGAGCAAGGAATGCCAATTGACTTGCATGGGCTCCATTGAAATACATTACAGCAGAATATACATTCTATGAAAATGCCCCTGAGAGTAGCAGAACTGTTTTGGGACAGGAATGACAGCTGCTGGAAGTAGAAGATGTTTTCTGGGAGTGAAATGACAGCCCCTGGGAGTAGCAAAAGTGTTCTGGAACTAGAATTAAAAACCCCAGATTGGAATGGGGTCACCTAAGAATAGGAGACAACTAGTGGCAGTGGAATAACAACTTGCAGAGCAGAATAACAGCATCTAGGAGTAGCAGAAGTGTTCTAGAGTTGGAATGATAACCTCCAGAGTGAAATGACTGCCCCTGAGAGTAGCAGAAGTATTTTGGGGCTGCAATGACAGTCCCTAGAGTGGACTGACAGCCCATGGAAATAACAAAATTGTTCTGGAACTGGAATGACAGCCGCTGGGGGTAGCAGAAGTATTCTGGTCCTGGAATGACAGCCCCCAGAGTGAAATAACAGCCACTGGGAGTAGCAGAACTGTTTGGGGACAGGAATGATAGTTTACAGAGTGAAATGACATCCCCTGGGAGGAGGAGAAGTATTCTGGGACTGGAATGACATTCCCCAGAGTGCAATGATAGCCACTGAGGGTAGCAGAAGTGTTCTGAGACAGGAATGATTGCTCCCAGACTGGAATTACAGCCCTTTGGGGAGCAGAAGAGTTCTGGAAATGATAATCTGACAATCCCCTTTGTGGGCTATCATTCTAGTTCCAGAACACTTCTGCTACAACCCAAAGACTGTCAGTTCACTCTGGGGGCTGTCATTCCAGTGCCAGAACACTTCTGCTATGACCCATGGGCCGGCTATCCATTCTGGGGGCTGTCATTCCAGCTCCAGAACATTCTGCTACTCCTAGGGGCTGTCACTTCACCTGGGGCTGTCATTCCAGTGCCAGAACACTTCTGCCATTCCCAGGGGCTGTCATTCCAGTGTGAGGGCTGTAATTACAGTGCCAGAAGACTTATGTTACTCCCAGGGGCTGTATTCCACTCTGCAACCTGTCATTCTTGTCCCCAAACACTTCTCCAACTTCCAGTGACTGTCATTCCACTCTGGGGTCTGTCATTCCAGCTCCAAAACACTTCTGCTACTCCTAGGTGCTGTCATTCCTCTCTGTGACCTGTCATTGCAGTGCCAGTAGACTTCTCTTACTCTCAGGGGGGCCCATTCCACTTTGGGGGGTATCATTCTAGCCCATGGAAACTTCTACTACTTCTAGAAGCCGTCATTCCATTCTGGGGACTGTCATTCCACTGCTAGAATGCTTCTGCCACTCCCAGAGGCTGTCATTCCACTTGGGGGGCTGTCATTTCAGTCCCGGAGCACTCATTCTATTTCTGGGCACTGTCATTTCTTTCTGGGGCCTGTTATTCCAGTCCCAGAGCAGTTTATCTGGGCTCAGAGGCATTTATTGAAAATTTGATCTACATTTTCATTGCAACTATTTTATGCTGTAATGTATTTCAGTGGAGCCCAGGCAAGTAAATTGGCGTTCCTGATTTCCATTATCTTCAATGGGCCTTCAGGCCTCTCCCATTGTTTCCAGTGGCAATCCTGTCATTCCTTTTACTACATCCCTTCTACTGGGCTTGCAACCCCCCCCCCAACTTGGAGTGTAATTCTGTGCTTCACACTGTTCCTGTTGAGCTGGCATTGTCACAATGGCACTGGGTTCTGCTGGGCACTAGTACATTGCACTGGTTCTGCTGGGCTTGCAACACCCCCCCTGCTTGGAGTGTGATTCTGTGCTAGACATCAGTCCTTGTGAGTTGGCATTGCCACAATGGCACTGGATTCTGCTGGGCACTCTTTGATTGCATTGATACTGCTCGGCACTCTGTACATTGCACTGTTTCTGCTGGGCTTGCAAAAAGGTGCTCCCCTTCAGTTTCTACTGCAGAGATTCTCTGGCTTGACCTTAGCCCTGTTGGATTTGCACTACCACAGTGGCACTAGTTCTGCTGGGCACCTTGCACTGATTCTTCTGAGCTTACAAAAATGCCCTCCACCTTCAGTTTCTACTGCAGAGATTCTCTGTTACTTTGATTCTGTTCTTCTGGGCTTCTATTGCCCTTGCCTTTTTTGGCTGTTTTTTTCTCCACTGGAAACAATAGAGTTAGGGAAACCCTCTTTGGGGGGGGTCATAACTCAGACACCATAAATCTAATTCTCATCAAACTTGGAGGGCAGGTAAAGGAGAGTCAGCCAGAGATTCCCTGAGAGTTTGGTGCCTCCAGCATGTGGGAGGGGGATTCTACTGTGTCACAAACCTCACAAACTGAACCAGTTTGTTTAGCCCCTAATTGTTCGTTATGGTTCATGGTTTGAAAACCTTGCATGCCACAAACCAAACCACATTTTCTTGGTTCATGCCCATCCCTAGCAGTGGCCAGGCTAGGCTAGGCAAGAGGAAGAGAGAGAAGGCAACGGAGCGCTTTAGTTAGAAGGGAGACAACTCTGTAGTTGCATGTAATAACATGGAATCTACTTCCATGCCAAATGGCTTGCCTCACTGTCCTTCTGCATGGCATCTTTGCTCACTAAATTTGGGCACTACCACCAGGCCCTTCCAAGAAAACACCTCAAAGGTTGGCACTCTAGGGACTCATGAACTATTTTTGAAGCTCTGCAATCCATCTGAGAGGTATAACCCAAAGAATGGAGACCACTGTTTTAGAAGACAGAGTCATGAAAACAGTAGTAGTGGTCTCAGTCACAGTAAGTGAAGTGCCAGTAGTTAAAAGCCAGAATAATATAGGTATATCTATCTTACAAACATAGTTTTATATCCATTTAATGTTCATGGCTTCTCCTCCACCCCAAGAATCTTAGGAACTGTAGTTTGGTAAGGGTATTGAGAATGTTCTTATATTGATAGGTTCCTCACAGAAGAATTCCTTAGGAACAAGGACTATTGATTGAAATTTTTAGTATATATACTTCCTGTAAGATGATATGATGATACTGTCTGAGCATGTGAATGCTACATATTTAAACCGCATTAACAGCCATTTCCTTTCACTTCATGAGGCAAGAACTGTGGTTCTATTTAGAAAGGTGGAGATTAGGAATCCCTAGGATAATTCTCTGCTATTCACACAACTGTAATCCTGTTTGTGTGAATGTGTGTGTGTGTGTGTGTGTGAAGTGCCACCATGTCACATCCAATTTATGGCAAACCCAGCAGGCGGGTTTCAAGGCAAGTGAGAAGTAGAAGTAGTTAGCCATTGCTTTCCTCAGCAGACTCTCCCTTGGTGGTCTCCCTTCCAAGTACTGACCCTGTTTAGCTTCCAAGATCTGAGGAGATCAGGCTATACCATGACAACTTCCCTCCCTATAATTTCATACTGTCCATTATCCCAAGCATCTGTGCTGAAGGGAAAATCCCATTTGTTGTAGTAAACGTTGCCTTCTCACTGACTCACTTACACTTAAACTGCAGCCATGCCCTAATCTGGGTCATCTTGGAGCCCCGGAATCTTAGAATCACTAAGAATCTTAGAATCTCTGTAATCACCCCTGGCACCACTGATGCAATCCCTGCTACAGATCCTAACCTCTGCACAAGATTGGGCCAATAATCAAATTCCCCATTGAAGTCTATTCATTTCAAAATCTATAGACAGGGGACTCCAGCTTCTACAACTCTGTAGCTGGTTCTGTGCCAGAACCTCTTTTCTTAGTTGGTTCTGCTCCTATACCTTCTTCCATCTTTTGCTGAAATCACTAAACCCTGTGCTCCTGAAATTTGTCCATCAAGGAACCCCAGTTATGTAGCTGATGTTAGTTTTGGATCAACAAGGAGCCAACCATCTTCAATCAACTTTTCCTTCTCCTGCTCCAGATAAAATTGCATCACATTGCATCACATTCTTCTCTGCAGGACAGGCAACATATGATTTTCCTTTCTCCCTTCATTTCCCCTTAGATTCTCATACACACCCTGATTAGGCAACAACCAAGAACAGCATAGCTAGGATTGTATTACTGTATTGCAGACCAAAAAGTCTGTAGCACAGCAATTCAAGACCCTAGTGCCACGTGACGGAGTGAGCTCCCATCTCTGGCCCCAGCTCCTGCCAACCTAGCAGTTTGAAAGCAAGAAATTGCAAGTAGATAAATAGGTACCACTTTGGTGGGAAGGTAACAGTGCTCTGTGCACCTTGGTGTTTAGTCATGCTGGCCACATACATGACCATGGAAATGACTTCGGACAGTGCTAGCTCTTTGGCTTGGAAATGGAGATGAGCACCGCCTCCTAGAGTTGGATTCAACTAGCTTTCGAGCAAGGGAAACTTTATTGCAATGTTGTTTTATGCTTTTTGCTTTCGCTTGAATTCCATGTTCTAGCTCTGTATCTTGGTAATGGATTTTCCCCCCCAAGACCTGCACTCTTTCTCTCATCTTTCTAAGATTATTGTGCTAGAAAGGGATCTATGTATACATCAGATGATGGAGAAATTTGGGTTTAGTCGAAGGGATCCAAATAAGTAGAACTATGTTAAGTAGAAGCAAAGTCTTTATTCAGTTGACCATGGTCAAAGAAAGTATCTATCCCTACAAAAGTTCAAGATACTGACAACTTTAGAAGATAAGCAAACATAGGCAAATTGACATTCAGGATCTTGCAGAACTGTTACACTAATTACACAATGAAAACTCAATGCAGCACAAATCTAAACCAATAGAAAAGGAGTCTATACTTCCCTTTTATGCGCATATGCACATATGCTTTTGTCTGTAAAGTTGTCAGTGTCTTAAACTTTTGTAGAGATACCGTAGATACTTTGCTTGACCATGGTCAACTGATTAAAGACATTGCTTCTATACCGCTCAATCCCGGAGGCTCTGAGCGGTTTACATAGGCATATTATACTTCCTATCTAGGGCCACAATGTATATAGGGGAGGTGAGTGCCTACCAGGCACCCTGCCGGCTTGTTCTTTCTTCTTCCTGCGGCTTCGTGGTGGGTTCTATCTTGGCGCGGCTCTGCAGCGGCTCCTTCTGGGTTGGTTCCATAGTCCGCGACTGTTTTACTTCAATTGAATCCAAATTTCTCTGTCACAGACTGAAATGGTCTCAGATAATTATCCTGGAACCAATGCTCCCTCTAAGCTGTGGAGTCTTGTGAGCAAAAATTCTACTTTGTGAGCTACTGGCATTAAAGTTGTGAGTGAGTGATATGGCTACTGCATAAATTAGTTTGCTCTGGAGCCATCCTTCCTTGGCTAAGACAAAAATGTGTGAGCTGGAGGCTAAAAAAACTGTGAGCTAGCTCATACTAACTCAGCTTAGAAGGAATACTGTCCAGAATACCTGTATGGTTCTACATGTGTAGAGGACACTCTACATGTGACAGGCATTACACAAGGACCAATTTGGGTTATCAGCAATGCTCCCTCTAAGTTGTGGAGTCTTGTGAGCAAAAATTCTACTTTGTGAGCTACTGGCATTAAACTTGTGAGCATGCGATGAGATTTGGCTTCTGCATAAATTACTTTGCTCTGGAGCCCTCCTTCCTGAACTAAGGCAAAAATTTGTGAGCTGGAGGCTAAAAAACTCTGAGCTAGCTCACACTAACTCAGCTTAGAGGGAATACTGGTTATCAGTTCTACTGAATGACATGAGTAGGATTCTGGGTAGAACTGCTTAGAATTGCTCCTTTAGTCATTCATCACTACTAATGTTAGGGGGCACCACTTTTTCTTCCACCCATAGTATTCAATAGCAACTGATGTGCTAGATGAAGAAGGTATTGCATTTTCCCAGTGACCAGATATTGTGATTTGAATGCTGGAAATATCCCAGAACATAAGAAAAGCTCTACAGGATTAAAGCAGTGGTCTATTTAGTCCAGCATCCTGTTTCACACAGCAGGCAACCAACTGGCTTGGAAGACCAACAAGCAAGGACAGAGGTCAAGTCCTGCCCTTGATGTCACCTCTTAGCACTGGTATTCACCCATTTTCAGGTAGTTAGACAGATGCGTAAACCTTGTGATGTGTGACATGGCTGTATATTTTTGTGCTACAAAATGGCAGGGCTTTTCAACACTTAACTAATTATCTTTCCTGAAGAGCTGACTAAATATGGTTAGGAACACTCCCCAGTATGATTACTTGGAACTGGGACCTAGTTTTCAGGTTCTATGGATAAGTTTGGGCTTCACTTGCCCTTAAGAATTCCTGTGCTTGTTTTACCACTAGGCCCTTGCAAGGTGCAGAATATAAAATATTCCATTGTTTGAAATATTACAGACTTGTGCTTATATTATCTCTTCTGGTGCAACTTGTATGAGTGACCTGACTTCCTGGGGTTCCCCCCCCCTTCTTTTTGTTAAAAGAAAGAGAAAATGTTGACAGTGAATAATGAAACTCCAGTCATCCCAAGTTAAACATTTATACTTTGGCCCAAGATGTTATAGCTTTCCTGTGACATTTCATTGTTTTAAATTCCCTTTTCATATGTCCAAGGGCAGCAGTCAAATACCAGCCATTTAGAGGTGCTATTAACACTTTTTTGTGTGTCCTTTCCTAAACAAATTCTAAGTCAAACATGACACACTCTAAGTCAAATGTGACGCACATTCCACCTTTCCAACCAGGTTTATAAGAATGTAGGCAGTTTAATAAATTAGCCCATGGCTCAGAAGAAGGAGAACGAGAACCAGCTTCGCATGCCTTTCCGCTTTCAGAAAATAAAATATTGCTCTCCCTTGTAAGGTGGAAATTCTCACTGAAGCCAAATGGTGTTTCCCTTCATTTTCATTCAGAATCAGTGAGAACAGTGGAAATACTTCATAATCTTATTTAGGAAACCAGTTGTTGTTGCCACATTTGATAAAGTCACACTTTTAGAAAAACACTGCAGAAGAAATACAGCCCTTGGACAAGGATTAACAGCATCCGGGTTCAGCCCTGAAACATGAATATATCTCCAAACCTCGTGTCAGGATGAAATTCGAAGATCAGAATAACTCATCCATATGTGTACTCATAAATCAAAGTCTGCAGAGAAGCCTCGAAACAACTCTAAAGCAGAAGCCGCTATAAAGCCCTCCAACGTTAACCACATTTCTCATGAAAGTGATTTGTGTGCACATCCTTCTGTTAGCTAAAATAGTGGTGTCAGAAGCAGTGGACCTTGTGGGGTTTTGTCTTTGGAACACAGAAGTCAAACATTCCAAAGCATGGGCTGTTCTACAGCAGGTATACTGTAAACATTAGAACAGAACACAGTCAACATTTGGGGCAAGCTTTAGTTTGTTACTAGAAAAATGCCCATCATGATGACAACTTGGTACTTGTGGCGAGAAGGCTTGTATGTCATAAGAACCCTTGGGTGGTGCAATACATTTCTCCATGCCCTTCACCCAAAGACATAGTGTACCATTCCTCTTCTGACTCCTATCAGTGACGAACAGGCCACACACTGTCAGCTGCAAAGGAAGAATGGACACTGAGAAGTTGTCAGAGCCCAGCAAGGCTTTGATTAGGTGGAAAGGGAGCAAGATAATACCTTTATTGGAGTCAAGGTTCAGCTCCAGGATGTGGGACTCTCTGATGTGATATTAAAAAATATACTAATTGGACTATCACCTAATTCACATGAGATATTCTTATTGCATCTTGGGCTGCCTTGTCCAGAAGTGGCCAATTTGAAGAGAGAGAGAGAGAGACTTAATCTCGCCCCTGCCCATATTTGGCTGACACAAGGGAACCTTAGAAAGGCCATGAGGATACTTTCCCAATGGTTGTTAAATCACAAGGTTGCTGAAGGCTGCACTTGTGGTACTTTAAACAACTCTTTTATCTGCACTCACCATGGACACTGGCAGCAAAGGTGGAATGAGGGAGAGTTAGATGAGAGGAGGGTTCCACCTCCCAAAGTTTATGAATATGGAAGAGCCATAGCAGAGAGAGATCAAATCCTATAGGTAATGGAGCCTGGGGATCCATCCAGCAATGACTAAGTGCGGTTTATGGAGCCTAACTTGAAAGCGAGCATGATACATACACTATATATGGTATGGAAAACAGGCATGCCTTAATTTACAACTTACATGCATTAGAGACCACAGGCGAATTATTAAGGATCTTCAGTCATCTATTGAATAGGTTTTTATTTTTTAAAAAATCAGGCTATAATAGGTGCCATGCATAACACAATAGGATGCTGATTTGTAAAGGTCCACTTTAATAGCTTCAGTAACTATGAGGACAACAGCATCAGTCTACTGACTCAAATATTAGTGGAACTTCTTTCCTTGACAGCCTTGTTCAAATATTTCCTGTGATCTTTTAATTAAAGCATAGTGACAGCTTTTCTTTTTGGTGACTAATTATTGTTACGCTTGATCTTATCCTCTAGCTTCTCTTATTTGTTCCTCACTGTTAACTACCTTGAAAATAAACAACAGGGCTCATGCTTTGTACTGTCATCAGTCTTTCAATGATTATTGTCCCCTAATCAATCAGTCATAGGGGAGTGTTGTTTTGGGGTGCTATAAGAGAGGCAAGCAACAAAACTATGTTCCACAGATGGAAATCCTTTACTGGACTCAATCCAAACATTTCTAGCTTAGATTTTTCACTCAGAAGTAGCCTGAGCTTTTTGAATGCCCAAAGGAGTTATCAATTCATGGAAAATAAACATGATTCATTACTCTTTTCCCTGCAAACAATTTACAATCCATTTTCAGATAGAAGGCAGTGCAGTGAAATGCATGGCAATAGCCCAGATATGAGAACATTTGGAATGTGGATTCACAATTCATGCATCAACCTTAATAATACTGTGGACAATTACATCGGATGTGGCTACTGGTAACACCACCAGATCATCTTAGGAAATGACCTATTTGGGATGTGGCTACTGATGACACCACCAGATCATCTTAGAAAATGACCTATGAGACCCTAAATCTATTTAATCCAGACTTTTGGTAAGAGAGAAAAGAAGAGCAGAAGAGGGTATTTCAAATAAAGTTTGAAGTCAGCTGGAAGGCTGCTTCATGGGACTGGGCCAAATATCCTCTAATTCAGTTTGAAAGTAGCACATGTGATGCATCCAAATTGCCAAAAGACTGCTCACTTCACAGAACATTTGTCTGATGCTGTTTGGACCCCTTTTGTTCGGTTGCCACCTCTCAGTTTCATTTTCCTTTCATTCTGTTTGAAAGTAGCACATGAGATGCATCCAAATTGCCAAAAGACTTCACTTCACAGAATATTTGTATTAGTCTGATGCTGTTTGGAGCCCTTTTGTTTGGTTTCCACCTCTCAGTTTCATTTTCCTTTCATTCTATCAATGTCCTTGGCCTCACTGGTCCATGCTGCTGTTTCATCTTCTTTGCTGCTGTGAGCCACATGATTTTGTTTGAGAATTCATGATTTATGTAACACCAAAAGTAGCATTGTGGGATTGACAATAAAATCCCATGGACCACCACTGTCAATGGGTGGATCCACTAATCTGCTTACACAAGGATTGTGGATCTTCCCTGTTCTCTTCTGCCTGCCTCCACATTACTGCAAACACTCTGATCTGATCTGCATCTGCAAACTCTGATCACACTCTAATACAGGAAGCAGCCCTATACTGAATCAAACCCATAGTCCATTAAGGTCAATATTGTCTACTCAGACTGGCAGCAGCTCAGGCAGATAGAAGTCTTCCATATCACCTTCAACTTGGTCCTCTTAACTGGTGATGCCAAGGATTGAACCTAGGCCTTTCTGCATGCCAAGAAGATACTCTACCACATGCAGTCCTAGATCTCCATATTACATGCAGTCCTAGATCTCCGTATCAGGGGATCTTTTGTCTGTGCTTGAAACAAGTACAAATTTGAGCAATACCTCAGGGAGGGGTTTGGAAAGGCAGACTGTGAGGAAGTTTTAATTTTTATTGAACACTTAAAATTAATAGAATGAAAAGCAGGAAAATGTAGGTAGATTGAAACAGCAATATAAAACACTGCACTGGGGGAAATTACTGTAATGTAAGTAACTTAATTGTATATAAAACTCACCACATCTATGACCCTAGCAACAACTAGCAAATCAAAAAATTCCTAGTGGAAGCCATCCTGGTTACATTAGATGTCCCTCCCACAGGCTGATCCATAAAGTCAGAACCTGCCCTCAGTACAATATAGAGTGCCCTTAGAGAGATGGAATGGAGGGAAGGAGGTCAAAGGATGCAGGTTCTCTCTGAGCAGTGCTTGAAGTGAAACGATAGAACTTGGGAGGAAGAAACAGGGAGAGTTTTAAAGAAGCCAAGCTGAAGGTTTCATATGTTGCCTGGTCTGGAAGTCTTAGTGCTACTGAAGAAGTTCCCAAGTAGCCAAAGGGTTTAGGTGGAAGGGAGGAGTCTCTGTTTATGATTTCAGCAGCAGACGAACAATCTGTGGGGATGAGACTGAACTTAATTGCTTCTAGCTGGGTGGCTATTTTTATCCTGTTTTTACTTCAACATTTTCTATTGAGGCCAAATCCCATTGGTGGCATTTTTGGGATATTTCTAAAGTTAACAAGAGAAGGAGCATAAAATATCCAAATTTGGTCATAAGGAAGAAGAGGCACAGGAATATCTGTATCAGTTAAGGCAGAGGGGAGACAGGATGGTTTAGATGGGATGACTGAATTAGTGGCATACCTGATTGACAAAGGCTAGGACATAGTTTCGCTTGTGATTGGATTTCCAGGGAAGTCTGCATTTTAAGGCAGATTCCTAGATGGCCCTAGGTCAGTTACTGTCCTTCCAACCTCAGTTATCAATAATGGCTTGAACTCTGATAAGACCTCAGGAAGCCATAGAATAGAACTATTGTAAAGAAGAAGAGGAGAAGAAGCAAAGATTGGATTTATACCCCACCCTTCACTCGGAGTCTCAGAGTGGCTTACAATCTCCTTCGCTTCCTCTCCCCACAACAAACACCCTGTGAGGTAGGTGGGGCTGATAGAGCTCTGAGTGGACTGCTTGTGAGAGAACAGCTCTGAGATAACTGTGGCTTGCCCAAAGTCACCCAGCAGCTGCATGTGGAGGAGTGGGGAATCAAACCCAGTTCTCCAGATTAGAGTCTGCCGCTCTTAACCACTACACCAAACTGGCTCTACTTCCTGGCTTCTTCCTTGTGAGTCAGTCAGGATCTTGATTGGATGTAGTCTGATCTCAATTCCCCAGTTTTAATCTCAAACATAAAATCTCTTCTGCAATCTTAGACATTCTATAGCCTGAAAAGTTATAGAGGTGGCTCAAAAACCTGGCTACAAACACAAAGCTGCTTTTGGAGTTATACCCAGTAGTCCTTTCCAACACCTGCCACTTAAGCTCATAGCACCAGTTACGAACATAAAGGCTTTATTGTTGATCTGTTTGGTTGTCCACAAACAATTTGAGCATCAGGTTTTCTTTTCACATACTGAAACAGTCAAGAGAAATCCACAGTATTTCACTCATATACATTAGCCTAGTGGGACTTCACATCTCCCCTCTCCATCACAGACCTCTTGTCACTGTATACTGCTCTCAGCAGCCAATCTTTCCCAGATTCCAAAGGGACTGCTTGGGTGGAGAGTGGGAAAAAGTCATAATCATATGCACCTTCCACTGGTGGATCACTGGATATCAGTGAGGTCAACTGAGTTCAATCACAGGAAGAGGAAAGAAGATGAAAATGGAATAAAAAAGAACAGCACTGTAACAACACAAGTATTTTTGAAAAATGTGCACAGAAGATCAGTGAAAATGTGAGGTTACTACCTTCTTCCAAATGAACGGACCAACCCTGCTTAGCTTCCGAGATCTGACAAGATCTGGCTAGCCTGGACTATCTGGGTCAGGGCAGAGCATAACCTGTCAGATCTCGGAAGCTAAGCAGGGTTGGTCCTGGTTACTACTTGGATAGATCTCCAAGGAAGTTTAGGGCTGCTACGCAGGGGCAGGTAAAGACAAACCACCTCTGAACGTCTCTTGCTTTGAAAACCCTACGGGGTTGCCATACATCAGTTGCAACTTGAGAGCACTTTCCGCCACCAGTTTGGATTCCACCTTAATACCGTACCTTCAACGTGTTTCTCATAGTAGTTTGGTAGACATATCCATGAAAAGAACACTGTACATTCTGGATTAATATAAACCAGAAAAATTATCAGTGTCACAGGTCTGTTCACTGGATTCTGGTATGTTTCCCAGATGACTATCAGTGCTAAATTACTTGCTCACTCCCATTTAATATAGCTCTGTATAATTATACTGAACTTATTATGATGCTCAGCTCTGCATTTAAACCTTTTACATTTATGCCTTTAATGACCACTTTCAGGAGAAGTGGTACTTTCATATAATTGCATTAGGAATTACACATTAGTGTACCTGATGCATTTTTAATAAAAAAAATCGCCAAGAGTCTAGATAGCCCAGGGTGGAGAATAGCTTACAAAAGTAGAAGCTGGTAAGAAATATTATATTGAAAGTTGAAAAGGCTGTATTTTAGCAAAATTAACACTGCAAATAAAAATGTTTCAATGCATGTAAATTAAAGGTCAGCCCACATAAATGTAATGTCCTTCTAGAAATCATAGCCTTTTCTATTCGCTACAAGATGTGCTGGAGGGGTTACACTGGACCACTGGGAAGAGAAGGGGAAATGATTTCATCTAAAAGGAAAGTACAAGAAGTTTGCCCTCTGCAGAAATCCAAGTCCGAGGAAGCAACAGCTGTTCTTCTGTGTCCCTGTGCTCCCATCTCTAATCAGGTTAGGGACCAAAACAACTTTTACAAACAAAATTTGTTTCCAGTCATCTGTACCCTTGAAGATTAAAATATGCAACATTCAATGTTATATAGCACAATCCCTATTGAATTTGTTCTCAGTATATAATGAGGAAAACACGTCAAGGTCTCTTCTGGCTGGTGAAGAGTACTAAATAACATAAGAGCACTTAATAGCATGAGAAAGTGCTCTGTTTTCTGGCTTTAGCTCCCTTCATTTGGTTTTTCTTTGCAAGCTAATTACACCAAAATTTAGTAATTATTACAATAGCACTACAATGATCACAAGCTCCACTCCAGTTAGAGGGGTATTTACAATGCAATCCTAGGCATGTCCACTCAGACATTCCTACATTCAGTGTTGCCTACGTTGGGGTAAGTAGGCATAGGATTGCACAACTAGCAATGCCTTTGCAAAGGAAAGTTACACCCTTGTAAGTCCACGGCACTGCAAGTCTACTGGATTTCCAAACAGTTTTATATGGAAACAATGGGATCATAAATTTGGGCTCAGGACTGGGCTTCAATTAGAGCAACCGCAGCATACAGAGCTCCCCCCACCCATTTTATCCCCACAACAACCGTATGAGATAGGTTAGGCTGAGAGAGAGCGACTGGCCAAGTTCACCCAGCTTTGTGGCTATGTGGGAAATCTGAACCACTCTAATCTAGCACTCTAATCACTATACATACTGCTCTTCCCTTTACTGTAACTACTTTCATTAAAATCTGGAGTGGCTTCTTAGTGCTGCCCCATGCCCCCTTCCCTGCCTTGAATGGGGTTCCAATGCCTTTGTTTGGTGTAGTTGTTAAGTGCGCAGACTCTAGTCTGGGAGAACCGGGTTTGATTCCCCACTCCTCCACTTGCACCTGGCTGGATGGCCTTGGGCAAGCCGAAGCTCTGATAAGAGCTGTTCTTGAAAAAGAGCAGTTTCTGTCAAGAGCTCTCTGAGCCCTGCCTACCTCACAGGGTGTCTGTTGTGGGGAGGGGAAGGGAAAGGAGTTTGTAAGCTGCTCTGAGACACCTTCGGGTAGTGAAGGGCGGGGTATGAATCCAATCTCTTCTTCTTCTTCTTCTTCTTTTCTCCCCATCACTCTATCAATCTGTCAGTCAGTCTGTCTGTCTATCTGGTTGGTTGGTTCCTGTCTGCTCAAACATAAGGTGGCTCACAAAAGCAGCAATTGTCAGAATATCAGAAGCATCCATCAACAAGTAAGCAACAATTAAGAATTAAAACACAGAGTTAAGAACAATACACAGTTCATAACACGGCCAAATCTGTCAAAACAGTTTGCTCTCTGCCAAATACGTCTGAAAAAATGCTATGTGGGGGGGGGGGGATCTTACATGGCTTCCTGAACTCAGTAAATGAAGGCTCCCTTCACTACCAACAGTGGCAGGTAGTTCCAGAGGAATGAATCCACCACAACCGGAAAAACCCATGTTGCTGAACAGACAGTCTTAGGAGAGGGTATCACCAGGAAAAGTCTGTCTTAGGAGAACAACTGGTACTAGGAGTATAGCAAAAGATGTAATAAATATGAGGGTCCCAGGCTGTGAAGGGTTATTTTTATGTGCAAATCAGGCTCGTAGTCAGAATTTCTTTTGGGTGGGCCACTGGAAGAATTGGTGGGGTGTGACATCACAAAGTTAAAAAAATTAAAATTCACTCATGCTGAATCCTTCCCCCTGCCTCCCCCCTGCAGCTATCTTGCCAGCCTGTTCTTCCTCCTGGGTTCAGACTGAGCTGGTGCTGGGAGGGAGCTACTAAAACTACTAAAAATTAAAATAAACTTTAAAAAGACTTTTCGGCTTGGAACTTGTGAGGTGGGGCCTGTAAGTGAGGGGGTGTGGCCCCAAAAAAGGACTCAGGAAATATCTGGGGACTTTGGGGGTCAGGCCCAGAGACTTCGGGGATGGAGCCAGGAGCAAGGATGTGACATCACTTTTGTGATGTCACTAGGGTTGCCTGGTGAGGCCGACAAGTTGGAAGGAAGTTCTGGCTATTGTAGCAGGAACTCCTTTGCATATTAGGCCACACACCCCTAATGTAGCCAATCCTCCAAGAGTTTACAGAGCTCTTCTTACAGGAGCTACTGTAAGCTCTTGGAGGATTGGCTACATTAGGGGTGTGTCACTTAATATGCAAATGAGTACCTGCTACAAAAAGAGCCCTGGAAGCATTCCTTTTAAATGTATTCCTTTTAAATGCTTTTCCTCCATTGGAAATAATGGAATATGGGGCACCTTCTTTTGGGGCTCATAGAATTGGACCCCCGTTGTCATGGGTGCTGAGGAAGGGCCATTGTCAGTGCCAGCAGAACCCACAGCTGGCCCCTCTAAAGCTTCAGAGATCGGCAATTTGCCATCACCACCCACACTGCCACCTGGCTCAGAAACAGTTGACGAGGAGCAGCCACAGATGGAAAGCCCTCCCGACTCGCCCCCGAGAGTTGCTCGCTTACGAGACCAACTCCGGCAGGACTTAGCAACAAGGTGACATGCAGCTCGTTTGCAGAGCAGACGGTCAGTTAGCCCTGAGTTTTGACAGACACTTGGCTGCTGGTGCCACTGCGCTAATTGGAAACAGCAACAGAGGGCTATTTAGCATCAGGCTCTAAGCTGGCTCCTTTGTGGAAGCAAACTCATCAACTCCATGACACCTCCTGGTTCCAGACCTCGTACCTGCTCCTCTCCTCTGGCTTCTGGCTTGAATGACCTTGCTCCTGTTTGTGCTTTGGACTTTTGCTCTTCGTTCCTGCTCCACTCCTTTTGGCTCAAGACCCCGGACTGAACTTGGACTTCCCTCTGCCTGCACCCCAGACCTTGACACCCGGGTCCAATCCTTTTGAAACTTGGGTTGTTGGACTTCCGGTCTGTGGCTCAGTGATGGCGGATGCTCTCCTCTACCCCTGGGGAAGTGATTCGCGCTCCAGTGGAGCTGGAGGGGTGCCACCTCAAGTGGTACCCCCAGGTGAGCCTTAGTTAAAGGCTCCAAGCCGGGGGCGCTGGGGTGGGGCGACCTCTTCGATGGCGTAATGCCGGAGAATTGAGGTGCTCCTTCTTGCCCCAATTGGTCCACCCACTGCGAGGTTCGGTTTTACACTGAGCATAGCCGATGCCGACCGGGACAAGCAGAGAAGGTCAGCGAATGAGCGATGCTACAAGGGTCTATGTATAGACCGGCAATGAAGTGGAGAAAGAGCCAAGCGGAAAAGTTTTAAAAGTGAGTTCTCCCCCCCCCCAATGGAAAGCGGCGTCGGGAAGGAATTCCAGACGTAAACAAATGAACTGTTGTATATAAACGGAGGGGGGAGGAGAGAAGGGGAAATGTCAAAGTGTGTAAGAGACTTAGCTGCGTTTGCGAAGATAAATGCGTCTCTTTTGAAGAAGGGTGAAAGAGGTCCTTCTAGTGTAAACAAAGCTGAAAATGGCTGGCGCGTGAGGCAAACTGGGCAGAGGGCCAGGAAGAGGCGGTCAAAGTCCAAGAGGGGAAGAAATGGGTGACGTGTTCTCCAGGCTATCGGAACTGCTCAAGCCGATTAACGAGAGGCTCGATGGTATTAACCAACAGATGACCGTTTCAAACCAAAACCTGGCAAAGCAGCAACAACAGATTGCCGAGTTGACAAAGAAATCGATGCAAACAGAAGAAAAACTTTAAGAGACTGTACATTACACCAAGAAAGTTAAAAAGAAGATTGGTCTGTTGGAACAGCGGCAAGACTTTCAGGAAAGAAGGTTGCTGAACCTGCAAATGGAGAAAGCAAACAAGACACTCAGATTTCAGGGGATTGCTGAATTGCAAGGAGAAAACTTGAAGAAAATGATGGCAGAGCTCATCGCGTCGGCGGTGGGGGAATCAACGGCAGAAGCAGAAAAAAATTATGAAACTGCGTTCCAATCCATTTTAGATTTTCAAGAAGGAGAGATAATGATCTTCAGAGATACGAATGGGATAATGGATCCAAAAAAAGATAGCTGGGGGGAAACCCCTATGGAGGCAAACTACCCAAAAATGTGTTTGATTATCTGAAAATGTTACAATTGGAAGATGCTTGGAAGATCAAAAATCCGAATACCAGAGACTATACTTTCTTTTCTGACAGACTCCAAACACATTCAAGGATTGATATGTGCTGGATATCAAAAGCCTTAGTTATTAATCTAGAGAGTGCAAAGATACAACCAAAAACCTTTGCAGATCACAATCCATTAGAGGTAACTAATCATTGATAATATCTACAGCAGTTTACACAATCACTTTTCCTCAGGTGTGTCCCAACACATGAGCAAAATTGACAAGTTTACCGTAGGAGAGGATGACAGTACATACATTCTACACTTTTACAAAACTGACTTGGATGCTGCCCAACTGTAGCTTCATTGGGATAAGAACATAAGAACATAAGAACATAAGAGACGCCAATGTTGGATCAGGCCAAAGGCCCATCCAGTCCAACACTCTGTGTCACACAGTGGCCAGAAATACCAGTGCCATCAGGAGGTCCAGCAGTGGGGCCAGGACATTAGAAGCCCTCCCACTGTTGACCCCCCCAAGCACCAAGAAGACAGAGCATCACTTGCCCCAGAGCCCCTAGCTATACCTTGTGGCTAATAGCCACTGATGGACCTCTGCTCCATATGCTTATCTAATTCCCTTTTGAAGCCATCCATGCTTGTAGCACCCACCACTTCCTGTGGCAGTGAATTCCAAGTGTTAATCACTCTTTGGGTGAAGAAGGACGTCCT
>NW_015164216.1:125004-141263 GCF_001447785.1 Gekko japonicus
TGGTCCCCATAAGCTAGAATGGAGAATTGATGTGGGGTTATCTGCTGGTGCCTCTCCTCAACCCCCTCCCCTTCCAAGTTTCAAAAAGACTGGACCAAGGTGTCCAATTCTATGGGCCCCAGAAGAAGGTCCATTCTCCATCCTTCTTCATAAGAACATAAGAGACGCCAATGTTGGATCAGGCCAAAGGCCCATCCAGTCCAACACTCTGTGTCACACAGTGGCCAGAAATACCAGTGCCATCAGGAGGTCCACCAGTGGGGCCAGGACATTAGAAGCCCTCCCACTGTTGACCCCTTGTTTTTGAATATTACAGAGACCATAAAGTTAACCTTTTAGCTCTTTGTGATGTGATTGATCTATTCAGTAGAGAACAAGGAAAATGTCTACATCAGCTTTTGTTGTTCAGTTGCACAGTCGAGTCCGACTCTTCGCAACCGCATGGACCACATCACGCCAGACCCTCCTGTCTTCCATCATGCTCCGGAGTTTGCTTAATTTCATGTTTGTTGCATCAATAACACTACATCAGCTACTACCAGAATTAGCTAAACTGATCAGAATAGGCCTTACCATACCAGTTTCCTCCTGCACCTCAGAAAGGTCATTCTCATGCCTTTGTAAAAAAAGACCTTTCTACAGTCAAATATTTATTTTTATTTATATATTTATTTATATTTGAATTTATATCCCGCCCTACCCCAAAGGCTCAGGGCGGCTCACAAGGGCACCATGTGCCAAGGTTAAAACAGTAATACATAATTAAAAACAATAATATTGATGATAATAAATTACAGTAAAACACAATAAAAATTTACAAACAATTGGGCCAAGATGGATATGAAATAGGCAAGGCTCAATCACATGGCTCTTCTTCATGGGCATGAGCAGATCTCTCAGGAAACTAATCTTAATGTTATAGCTAATGAGTTCATTCAAAGAACATCCATTAGAAAAAAGACATTCAGTGTCATTTAAATACAGGGTTTCTTGAACTGTTACATCTTAGATGAGGCAATCTGTATAGGTTTGCTACTAATCATACCAACACATGCCAACTATTGGGGTGGGGAGGTGAAGGGAAAGTGCGAAGGATAGGTGGGATATGGCAGGAAAGGATGCTTGTGGGAGCAGGCGAAGGGGTAATAGGGGATTAGGAGAATATTTGATTTTATTGTAATTTTAAAAATGTAAATAAAGAAACAGTTTGCATTGTTAATTAAAAGTTAAAGTTGTATTACAGCTGTCTGAAGATCATTTGTTGAAGCCAAATATGTTTTACAAGTTGAACCTAAAGAGCAGAAATTAACTGTACACAGGAATGCAGTCATTTCCTATAAACTTAACGGTGTGATTTTGTTCATAATTTGTTCTGAATGTCTGTGTTTTTAAGGTGGAGTCTTTAAATGATGTGCTAAGAAAGCAATGTATATAAAATCCTAGGTGGCATAACTGTAAGTTTTTTGGGGGGTCATGGCTGTGGGCACTATTCTAAATTGCCTCAAAATGTGCTTGTATTCACTTATAGGATAGAACAAATTTTGAGTCTAGTGGCACCTTCAAGACCAACAAAAGTTTAATCAAGGTATGAGCTTTCGTGTACATGCATTTCAATGTATCTGAGGAAGTGTGCATGCACACGAAAGATTGAAAAGTTGAATGCACTTTTATTGGTCTTAAAGGTGTCACTGGACTCAAAATGTGTTCTACTGCTTCAGACCAACATGGCTGCCCACCTGGATCTATCGTTTATAAGATATGAGTTTGAAGTGAGAAGAAGATTGCTACTACTCCGAGCTCTGTACATTGCTTGGAAATCAAGTGCACAGCAACTGTTTTGTATTCTGTCCTGGCTCAGAGACTTCAACCCTGCATTTACCAAATGAAGGCATCTATGATGCCATAGTTTATTAAATTTCAGTACTAACTCATCCTTAGGAATAAGGCAGAAACAAGACTCTTGTAAATGAATGTCCAGGAAAACTTAATTCCCCCCCCACACACAGGCTGTTTTGTGTTGCCTTTCTTAGTGTCAAATTTGTGACCATTAGTTTGTCCTGTGCACATGGTATGTATATTTGCAGATCTTAAAGTGACTATCCTAAAAGTGAATGTCAAAAACAAGACACAGCAGGAGATCACTGAGATACCACTATAACCGCTGGCCAACTCCCACCTTTTCCTAGTTTTGGCCCAGCCCAGGGGTGTTGTTAGGGGGGGTGCAGCCAAATCGCTCGCTCACAACTTTAATGCCTGGAGCTCACGAAGTAGAATTTTTGTTCACAAGACTCTACAGCTTAGAGGGAACATTGATAGTGACCATGCCTGTGATGTCACTAGCTCCTCCCTATGATGTCATTGGGTCCCAGTTCTTTTAATGACTTAGCAATGCCTCTGGCCCAGCCGCAGCCCCCCCCCCCCCCCGAAATTGAAAAGTTTGTGCCCTTGATCCTGACCTGATTATACGGTACAAATCCTAGGCCGGGTTTAGCCCTGTCATGACTTAAGGAAGGAGCTTCCACAGGCCTTCTTGGTGCATCCAAACAGATGAAATGCATGCAGAATGAAAGTATGCTATAGCAACGCTTCATCTGTATTTCTTCATTACTCAGCTCTTGAGAACTCCCGGTTCATTGCATGAGGTGTGGGGGGGATTAGTGTCAAGGAATTTGAGACCACACATAAAGCATGTCCTGCCCAACTGCATGCAACCCAATAGTCACATATGAGGACCTGATGAACAACCACTGAGATGTCACAGGTGTTTGGTGTACACCTCACGTCTACATATAATTCACTGTTGTCAGCAATCAAAAGACAAAATGTCCTGCATAAAATCTTACAAAACAGTTGATTACCTGTATACATCTATACAAAAATGATATTTTCAGTGGCTTGTGGTCATCCTCATATGGGAGTACTTTTCATTGGTGATCCTTGGGTTTGCTTTGGATGTTGTTTTGATCAGTATTTCTCTCTCGTGCTTTGGTGTATCTGCTTAAAACAATTATATCCTTCTCTCTTTGTATGCATTGTGGCCTACCAAGCCATTTAGACTTCCTAGATTTCACATTCACAAACAAGAGCAACAGGAAATGTAGAAAGCCTCCAGATAGTTACCAGATATAATGGGTTTGGTCCAACACATCACAAACTGTGGAAGTCTAATAGAAGGATGCCAGCCAACATGTGGTGAATATACATGTATGAACTTCCCTAAAGCTACTGGAGGAGGATCCATGGCTCAGTGGAGAGCATCCGCTTGGCATGCAAAAGGTCTCATGTTCAATCCCTGGCACCTCCAGTTAGAGGGATCAGGTGATGTGAAAAACCTCTGCCTGAGTCCCTGGAGAGCTGCTGCCAGTCAGAGTAGACAATGACTCAGTACAAGGTAACTTCATGTGTGTACTACAAACAAAATGCAAATGCATAGAGGCAGCCCACATGACAAACCCATTTGAGTGAAACGAATTCCTGAGCACCTTCAAGTAGTTCCACCAAGCCTACACAAATCAACATTCTTCACATTTCACTTTGACATAGTAAAAATCATGACCACGGGACAAGATGTTGCGCCATGCAACCAGGATGTCACCTGCACAGCCACATTTTCAAGCATCTACCATGCTGCAAAGGGAATTTGTGAACCTGGAGTATTTTACAGAGGAACACTATGGCCCATTACACACACACATCTTACTACAGATTTTCAGAGCAGTAAAGCTTTCATCTTTACTTCGGATTCTGTGCCCGCCTTATGCACCATTCTTTTCCCTCTGCTGTATTTATTCTGCAGATACAATTTTTAAAACACACTTTTCTAAATCAGGGTGGAATGTTACTTGTGATGTGTTGGGGTGGCATACAAAGGTTTTTTTTAAAATGCAGTTGCCCTTTATGCAGTGTCTTTCATTTAAATCCTCATGGTTCATGTTTTATGCATGCATTTTAGCATCAGTTTGTTGAATGAAAGGGAACAGAAAGGAATGCAGGCAAAGGGAGGAAACCCAATATTGAAACTGACCAGACTGTTTTTTAAACTGAGAAGCAGTTATGAAGCCCCTTTTCCCATATTGCCAAGCAGTGACTAGGGGATTCTCTGCTGTGTTATTGGCCACTCATAATATGGTGGAACATGTTGAGTGTAGAGAATGCACAGTAGAACCCACTGACACTGGCATTGCAAGCTGTGATTGTTGGCAATGTGTGTCTGTGTGCACGCCTTTGAAAAGCCAGCTGCAACTCCATCATGCTTTAAACAGGGCTGCAATTTGTATGGGGGAGAAGACTGCTGGTAGAAGTTCTGGGGAGATTCTTTTAGTCTTGTCCCACTAAACTGAAAAAAAAATAGGGGGAATTTTCACCGATGCCCTGGTGCAGCTGCATAGTAACATTAATTTCCTGCCCTTCCTTGCAAATGTGCATGGTTTTCTCTTTGTGATTCTCTAATTTGATCCTGCACACTGGGCATGATCTTGGCAGTTTTTAGAGCTTGTCCTGTGGGATTGCGCTCTGTCCTCCAAATGAATTGATCCCAAGTGATTCTTAAGTCCAAACTGTTTGCAGAAGGTCCATGTGGTTCAGCTGCCATTTTAATGTTAGGCTTCCAAAGACTGCCAAAAGGGTCCCCCAAAAAACTTTGCTCATTAAATCATGAAAGGGAAAAATGTTTTCAAAGTTTTAGGCTTACCATCCCAGTGCCTGTCTCTCTTTACATCTCATGTCAATTTAATTCCGTGCTGATGATCCCCCTTTTGTTCTGTTTGCATGCAACACTTAAATCTTTCTTTTTTGCACTGAGGAGGCTGCCATTTGCCTCCTTTCCAATCCCCCTTTCAAGTCAATACCAGCAGGGAACTAAACCAAGCACAGCTCCTTTTAAACACCCCCCATTTAAATTTTTTTATTCAACGATCCAAGACTATTGATAGTCTCATATCGCTAGATTCATGCTGCTTGCAGGGGAAAAAATTAAAAATGAGGGGGAAATGGAACTTGTACACCAATGGGGGGGAGGATGGCAGAAAGTGCAGAATGGGCAGAACAAATGTGGGCAGGGAGTGACTTTCGAGTAGTGGCAAAAGGGTGGGGGGAAATCCTAGGGAATCTGTATGCTTTTGAATGAACCTTTTCCTTGGAAGTGAAACAAGGGGAAAATCGGCACAAAACCACTCTTTAAAAAAACCAGGGAAACAGTGACCAGAAAGCAAACTGAGCACTGAAGGGAAGAAAATCAATGCAGAACGACAAAGAGAACCTGATGGACATGCATGGTGAAAGTGAAGGAAAATACCCATAGATAATCAGCTTATGTCACTTCGGTGACAGCTAAATGTTACTGAACATTGAGCAGGTCATATACATTCTTTCTAGACTGGAAAATGCTTGCTCTACAACATGATTCATATCTCTCTCTCTCTCTTTCTGTACCCCTCTCTCAAAGCAATTAATTCATAAGAAATGTCAGTCATTGTTACACATGTATTGCTTTGCAATTAGTGGGAGAGAACAACATACGCTCAACTACAAAGGTTAATACTATTCTGACATCCTTTCCAAGGAAGAATCAAGGGTCATGAATTTTTTGGCATGTTATGCTCCAGCTTTAGAAAGGGGGGAAACTATTCTATGCTAGAGAAATCACTATGAATATTAGATCTGGATGAGGAGGAGGTGGAAAGGATCATCTCTGAGGGTCATGCTTTCAAAGACCAGGAGTGCAGCTGCTGAAACCAATCTAATTTAACTGCAAAATTAAACAAGTTGATTGCCTTGGGGACCTCTCTAAGGAGAAGGAGAGATCAAGATGCCCTGTTCTTTAACTGTCAAAATAGTGATGCCTCATACATCATAATCAAAAGTGTAACTCATATTTCAAACAAATGTTCTCTTTTGCATTCTCTTTATAGAGAGGACTTACCATCCAATGCTGCTCATTTTCATTATATATAACAGTTTCTCCTTGTGGTTCAGATCCAAAGCATGAGCTATGTCCATCTACTACTATGATATTCTGGAGGAGGACTTAATAAATTCTTTTGTTGCTCTCTCAGCTTCAGAGCAGACAAGAATCACTGATAGTTTGGATCAACTGAGGTCTAGACCTCCGGTAATTAAGAAGGGTTGCTCGGCATTAATGCCTTAGAACTCTGTTCCCCAAATGGTGGATGCTGAGGAGGTTTTGGTAAAGCAAACTCGAGCCTAACCTTCCTCTGATTTATTCAGCCTCCCAGAAGTACTTCCTGCAGACAGTGTTTCCACCACCCACATCCTCAAATAGAGGTAACTGTTGTGTTGAGGATTTTGAATTGGGAACAACAGGGCCTTTGACACAGAATGAAGTGGATAACTCCCCCAACCCAAATCAAGTGTCTTCCCTCAAAAATGGATGTATTTTTGTGGACTCCGCAGGGGATTTGGATAGAATAGAGAGGTTCAATTGACAATTACATTGGTTGTCTTGGAACCTTAGGACTGTGAACGAACAGGTGTCCTGGAATTGTTCTTTGCGGCCTGTGGCTTGTTCTGCTGGCTAGGCTATTCCTGTAAGATGGGGAGAAATGGAGGTATGGTGGTGAGAGGAAATTTGTTTCACAAAGGGTGGTGAGATACAGAAATGGTTGGACCATTTCTAATCTCTGTCCAATCCCAAGGCATGATGGTGTGCAAACCCAGCTAATTCCTGTCTCTTTGACCTCAATGTTGTGTAATGCCAGGTTATTAAGAAATAAGACCACAGTTCTCCAGAAGACTATACTGGAGGGATGCCTTGAACTTGCATACTTGACCAAGACCTGGGTGGGTAAGGATGAACTAATTCCCCTCACCCAGTTTACTCCCTCAGGATACTCAATCCTACATCAACATCAAACTGAGGGATGGTGGGGTGATCCTCATCCAAGACTGTTTTCCCTTCCAGAGGATCCCTGCATTAAACATCACTGGCCTTGAATGTGTTGGCCTGGCTTAGGGGGTCAGGGAGAGGGTGGGAGAACTGCTGGTGTATCATTCGCCCAGTTCATCAATGGGCTCCCTTCTGAGACTGTCACAGGCAGTGGCTGAAACACTGCATTTCTCTAAACTGTTGGTCTTGGGGGACTTTAATGTCCATGCAGAGACTTCCTTACTTGGTGCAGCCACAGGCTTCATGGCTGCCATGGCAACATTGGGACTCTTCCAGGTTATATTGACCCCACACATGAAGCAGGCCACACACTAGATATGATCTTTTGCACAGGGCTTGATCTCAGTAGCATGGATGTTTGTGAACCAGTGCCATGTTCAGACCACTTCCTCATAAGGGTCAGTTTGGGGGTGGCCATTCCCCCCTGCAAGGGTGATGAACATTTTTATGCTCACCTGCAGAGACTAATGGATCCTGTTGGTTTCCAAAATGCTCAACAGGATTTATCTGGACCTTCCAACAGTTCCCTCAATGAGCTAGATGAGATTGGGAATAGAGGTCTTCGGGAAGCTATTGATTGGATTGTTCCCCAACACCCTCTGCTCCCTTGTGTCTTTGTGCCTCCACAATCAATACAATTCTGTTTATTTGACATATGGAGAGACATAAGTCTACCAAAGCATATTAAGTTGCTTATTTCTAAATTGATAGCTGCTGGCCGTTTAGTTATTGCATCAGGTTCAAAAGATTCTAGAGGTCCTACAATAGAAAAATGGCAAGAGACAATTTGGGAAATCTGTTTAATGGATAAAATTTTCCATAATCCATTTTTTGTTGCGTCTTTTTATTCTTCACATAAGAAGTCGTTTGAGGAAGTTTGGTCTCCTGTAGTGGACTATTTGAGTGTAAATATTTGCCTAGAAATAATGAATATAGATTCTGGCTTATGCTGTAAATTTTCAGTTTCAATTATTTATTTATTTATTTTATTCGATTTATACCCCGCCCTCCCTACCAAGGCAGGCTCAGGGCAGCTTACGCAAATACATAAAAGAACACTTAAAATCCATCATAAAATTTGTCATAACCAATCAAACCAGAAACAGGTTAGTTATCCTAAAATTCATAAATCCACTATCCTAAAGTGCTGGTAAAGTTTTCAAATAAAGTGCACGAGCAGAAATTTCAGATTGAACGATACTCCACAGGTGTCAGTCATAATGATGTTCCCACATGCTCCGTTGATCTCCTTATTTACCTAGTGAGGTGGGCTAGATATCGTAAAGCCAGGGCATAGGGTTGCTTCTCGGATGTCACATGCGGTTCTTAATTGAAAGCCTGGTGGAAAAGCTCCATCTTGCAGACCCTGCGGAACTGTAAAAGGTCCCACAGGCAATGCTCCCTCTAAGCTGCGGAGTCTTGTGAGCAAAAATCCTACTTTGTGAGCGACTGGCATTAAAGTTGTAAGCGAGCAACTTGGCTGCTGCATAACTTAGTTTGTTCTGGAGCCATCCCTCCTGAGCTGAGACAAAAATGTGTGAGCCGGAGGCTAAGAAACTGTGAGCCAGCTCACACTAACTCAGCTTAGAGGGAACACTGCCCACAGGGCCCTGATCTCTTCTGGGAGCTCATTCCAGCGGTGCGGAGCCACTACTGAGAAGGCCCTGGCCCTAGTTGTCACCAACCTAGCGTCTTTCGGCCCTGGGAGGGCCAGCCGGTTTTGGGCCCCTGAACGCAGTGCTCTCTGGGGAACATACGGGGAAAGGTGGTCCCTTAGGTATGCTGGACCCTGATCATAGAGGGCTTTAAAGGTCAAAACCAGCACCTTGAAGTGAACCCAGTTCGCTATTGGCAGCAAGTGCAGTGCTTTCAGCACAGGCTGGATGTTTTTCCATATGGAAAGACCCATCAACATCCTGGCCGCAGCATTTTGCACTAGCTGCAGCTTCCGGGTTTGAGACAAGGGCAGCCCCATGTAGAGAGCATTACAGTAGTCTAACCTTGAGGTGACCATCGCATGGATCACTGTTGCCAAGTCATTGCATTCGAGGAAGGGAACCAACTGCCTAATCAGCCAAAGGTGATAAAAGGCCGACTTGGCAGTGGCTGCTACCAGTGTTCCCTCTAACTGAGTTATAGAGCAGGAGCACAGATGGCAACCTATGACCCCAGACATGACAGTTGTCAAGGCAGGCCCACCTGACACAGAGGGGCAATAGGCGGGATGCTCCAGAGAAAAAAAAAAGCTGAGTGGCAGGGAGCAGTCTGCTCCCCACCACAGTTGTTTTTCTGGCTTTCTTGTGCAGTCTTTTTAAAATTTAAAGGAACTACACAAGAAAGCCCAAAACAGCTGAGCCATGGGGAGCAGGCTTCCAATTCAATTCAGTTCGTGGTTCAGTTTCTGGTTCAGCCTCGAATCATGACCTGACATGAACCCCATTTTTCCAGTTTGTGCCCATCACTAGTGAGCTATGACTTCTTTCTCCTCTGACTAACGGTACTGTGCATTGTTGGTTGGAAGCATTTTTCTTCAGCCTGGTTAACTTCCTTTATAAGAGCCAAGCTGTGAGAATGCAGGGAGATACGACAGCAGAGGCAGAGAGGTAGTGCCCCTCAACTGTGCCCTCTATTTTCAGTTTTTTTAAAAAAGGACCCTATCACCTCTGCTTTATATATGAATGGGAGAGTACATGAATAACTACTGAAGGATTATCACCTGTGTCTAATTTGGCCCTAAGAATTTTTTTATTTTATATACTTGGGATTTATATCCCGCCCTACCCAAGCAGCCCAGGGCAGCGAACAGCGGCAATGCCGGATTAAACTATATAATACATTTAAAACATTAGTACATAGAAGCTAAAATGGTGCTCTACAGTTCATTAAAGTACCCAAGATGCACAATGTCCCTCATTGGCGGCCGGTGTTGTAATGGCGTGAGCGCTAGGGGTAGTGTTCCTCATTGGGGCGACATCTACCCCCCTCCCAGAGGTAGGGTAGATGGTAAGGTCGAATCACGGTGGTGGTATAATGGCGGTGGCGGCTCCTACTCGAAAGCCTGGTGGAAGAGCTCCGTCTTGCAGGCCCTGCGGAACTGTACAAGGTCCCGCAGGGCCCAGATCTCCACCGGGAGCTCATTCCACCAGGTAGGAGCCGCCACCAAAAACGCCCTGGCCTTGGTTAGGGCAAGCTTGACGTCTCGGAGGCCCGGAACCTCAAGGAGGTTGAGACTCCCCGATCGCAGCACTCTTGGGGGAACATGCAGGAAGAGGCGGTCCCATAGGTAGGCTGGACCCTGGCCATTCAGGGCTTTAAAGGTAAGAACCAGCACTTTGAAACAAATCCAGTATGCTATCGGCAGCCAGTGCAGCGCTTGCAGCACTGGCCGGATGTGGTCCCGCCTGGAGAGGCCCATCAACAGCCTAGCTGCAGCATTCTGCACTAGCTGCAGCTTCCGGATTTGCAACAAAGGCAGCCCCAAGTAGAGAGTGTTACAGTAGTCCAGCCTCGAGGTGACTGTCGCGTGGATCACAGTGGCCAGGTCCTCGCGGCTGAGGTAGGGAACCAACTGCCGGGCCAGCCGTAGGTGGTAAAAGGCTGACTTAGCAGTGGCTGCCACCTGGGCCTCCATCATTAATGAGGAGTCCAGGAGCACACCCAAACTCCTAACCTCCCACACAGGCACCAAAGGCACCCCACCAAAGGTCGGGAGAGGGAGCCCCAACCCCCAGCCGGTCCGACACAGGTCCAGGACCTCCGTCTTTGCCGGGTTTAATTTCAGCCGACTCAGTCTGAGCCAACCAGCCGTGGCTTGTAACACCCGAGAAAGGTCATCAGGACCAGAGTCCGATTGGCCGTCCAACATCAGATAGAGCTGGGTATCATCAGCATATTGATGACACCCAAGCCCACACCTCCGGGCAATCTGGGCGAGGGGGCGCATGTAGATGTTAAATAACATCGGGGACAGCACGGCTCCCTGGGGCACCCTGCACTCAAGAGGGTGCCTTTGGGACCGCCGGTCCCCCATTGCCACCCTCTGTCCCCGACCTTGGAGAAAAGAGGCGAACCATTGAAGGGCAAGCCCCTGAATCCCCACGTCAGCGAGACGGCGGGCCAGCAACTGGTGGTCAACCATATCGAACGCAGCCGACAGATCTAACAACACCAGTGCCGCCATGCCGTCTCGATCCAGATGCCTACAGAGGCCATCAGTCAGCGCGAGAAATCCTGAATCTCAAGTTGCATCAATCAAATCCCAACAATTACAGCCTGTTGAAGAATTGTCAACTGACCACTCTATCAGCCTGACAAAGAAATGGACTGCTAGCATCTACATCAAGAACACAGTTGTTACTGTTCTTGGAAAATGTCCCATTCCATCCTCCCTGGAACTTCTCTGGGTGCCAAACAACTGGGATGAAATTCTTAGTGGATGTAACCTTCGCCCAAGGGATTTCTCCCTCTCAGCTTTCAGGGCAGGCAGGTAAGAGAAACCCTCCGCATTACAGAGGCAATTAAAATTCTCACACAGGCTGGGAGAAAAGCAAAAACTGCAAACTATGAAATGCTTAGCACAGCAAAAGCAGAGTTTACCACACATACACACATATATCCCGATATATCCCTTTTGCTTTCTGTACAAATGGGCAGACTTTAGCATATCCGATCCTCTTACCACTATATCTTTTAATTAGTTTATAAGATATGCAAGTGATCTCAGGACCTGAATCAATAGTTCTCCAAGAGACATGATCTAATCTTTCATTATCAATGGTCTGTCTCATTTGTGTGTGCTTGCTTACTTTTTAATTATAGAACAGAAGCCTGTCTCCCTTCTATCTGCAGTCTAGACTTCTGCTTTTATCTTCCACAGCAAGGGTTTGCCCCAGCCTGTGTAGCACCCACAGAGAACCAGATTACATAACAGTTTGGGCAGATACACTTCGAAGTCCTCTCAAGGCCCTAAACTGGTACAACAACTGGAGGAAATGCGTTCCATGCGCCTTGGTGTTTAGTCATGCCGGCCACATGACCACGGAAACGTCTTCGGAAAGCGCTGGCTCTTTGGCTTTGAAACGGAGATGTGCACCGCAACCCTAGAGTCGGATTCGACTGGCTTTCGAGCAAGGGAACCTTTACCTTTACTTTATGCCAGAGATATTATTTGTGCTAAGTGTTCTGGTGGGACAGCATCCCAGGCAGGTTGAGTCACCTGGGGCAGGTTTTTCTGTCCCTCCCCTACCCCCCCCCCGTCTGAGAAATGGGAAGTTAAAGATGGCATAGGGAAATCGAATGGAAAGAATTTCATTCAGATCAGCATTTCATTCAGATTCATCCAAGGATAACAGAATGGGTGTGCTGGGATTGGAGTGTGATGAGCTGTAATCCCAATGCACACTCCTAATAACTAGGGAACTAGAAAAATGTTTATATGCCTTAAACCCTTGCGCTTGTACCTGTAGCTTGATTGGATTCCTGAAACAAGTTCTGACATTCACAGTGCAATCCTAAGAATGTTTTCCTGGGAGTAAGTCCTATTAATAGACCCAAGTAAGATTCTGAGTAGACGTGTTAAGGGTTGCTGTCTAAATGAGTAGAATGGTAGCCACTCAGTCTCTGGAGAAATACTCATCCGTATTTACTAGATTACCATCACAACTGGAAAACCATCCAGTTCTAAATGGAGACATAGTTTCAAAGATGGAAAAGCTTCTCTATCCCATGGGTGAGCCACATTTTTTTAAATCATGCTTCGTGTTTCCAATATTATGTTCAAATGATAGTTTCAAGGCTGCAATCTCAAAGATAAAAAATATCATGTTTGCTGGCAATACTCAAGTTTATATGCTTGGTTGTGAATAATGCACTTTAGCTTTGTTCCAGCTAGAGTTGGTGTGCAGTGTAGCACTAAATAGCCTAAAGTTACAATTTGACAGATATGGTTGGTACTGAGTGCCAAGGTTTTGTTATAAGGTTACTTAGAGTCCACTTTTTTAGTGGTCTGAACAATGTAACATTCTGACAGGTAACCCATTCTTGGGGGCTGAAAAGTTACTCAACAGAAGAGCAAATAGAGTGACCAAACAATGTGCGATTTCTCTCCTTTCCACTGCATCTTCTGCACTGACTTCACAATGCTGGGAAGAAAATTTCCCAGGACTGGAAATGGCTGCTGGGGGCCCAGAGGAGAAAGATTGGAATAGGTTTCTTGCATGGACCATCTTGCATTGGAGTCATCTCTTTATTAGTCCACAGGGTGAATAAGTTCCTTATGAGTGTTACAAGCAACAGCTTGATCCTACTTCCACAAGTGGACCTTGATAGTGTTGATGAGAAGGAAAGACGTTTCTACCTCCACTGCTTCGTCCTACACATATTTGGTGTTTCATATTCTTACAAGCAACAGCTTGATCCTACTTCCAGAAGTGGACCTTGGTGTTGATGAGAAGGAAAGGCGTTTCTACCTCCACTGCTTCGTCCTATACATATTTGGTGTTTCATAGCCAGATTCTTTCAGTGGAACACAGCCTGGGTCTTATCAAGCACAAGGAATCCTGTCTGGCCCAGCTAGTCTAGTCTCCCTAGGCTGTTATTGTTTTAAAAGCCATGCATCCGTGGGCTTTGTAAGTCCACACTCACACACCCCGCACTCATATACACAAAAGGAAATCAAAACTGAAGTATGTTGTCAACAAGAACTAAAGTAATGTTCAGTAAGAGGAAACATGGGAAGCCATTCATTGTTTCTAAGACCCCTCTTTACACTTTCAGCAATGACAATGCAAAATGTATTGCACAGACTACATTTTGACAACAGAAAGTATTAGTGTAGAACTGCTGTGGGTTTTTTTTTAAATGAAGAATGACATTCATTGCAAGAATTTAAGAAGAATTGATATGAGCACAGCACATGAATTGAAGAAAGTATTAGTGTAGAACTGCTGTGGGGTTTTTTTTTAAAATGAAGAATGACATTCATAGCAAGAATTTAAGAAGAATTTATATGAGCACAGCACATGAATTAAGGGGCAATTTATAGAGTGGCACAGCCATTTTTTTAAAAAAAAGGCCTCTCTCTTTTTTTTTTAAAAAAAGTCAGTATTTACAAGCAGGTGTGAGGAGCAGCTGTTGCGGTTATGCATGGTGGCACTTTCCAAGCCAGTTACAAAGATTGCCTGTGAAACTGTAATTACTTTCAATTTAAAAGTACAGAAAGTCCTTTAGTACTGACAGCTAGACAACTTTAGGTTAGCTTCAGAGCTCCACTAAAATTAGGGTTGCCAACTGCCTGGAGGAAAAATGCCCTGTCCTGGTAAGAGAGGCTTAAAAGGATGGTATTTACCAGGTAATGTCATTTATTTCCATGCCATGAAAAGTTTCATCTGTTCATTTCCATACACTGAACCTCTGTTAAAGGGACAAGACATTTCCCCCCCAGGTTTCTTGGCAACTCTAACTACAATAGGACTCTTACATTCCTTGTGGCAACTGCTGAAGTTCTTAACAGTAGGGAAGAGAGCACAAGTATGTTGTACCTATGTGCAATTTTGTAAAGCAGCAATATACAATGCGCAAGGCAAAGAGATACATGAACACCCGAAGTTGCCTTAGACCAAGTCTTAGTCTATCAAGACCAGTATTGTCTATTGTGACTGGCTGCAGCTCCCTGCTCCACAGGAGCAGATTTGAGATGACATACTGAACCATAGCAATTGAGGCTGAGAAAAGCAATTTCATGAGCATAGCACTGCTCACTGTTTGTTAGATCCAAGCTATTATTAATGAAACCTGGGGATACTTCAATACCTGTCAGTTTGGTTCTCTTCCTGTTTGCCAGTGGTGATCAGGCAGCCAATTAATCACAGTGCTGTTCTTGTGTATTCTCAGGAACAGGCTACTTGCAGCCACAGAAGCCATCTCCCAGCTCATGAGAGATCAGCCGGTAGTCAGTTTCTGATCTCCTGGTGGGGAAATTTTGCTCTGTATCCAGCAACCTTTTTGCGGGGAGGGGATCAGGATCCAGCTCCCAGTTGCTAATCTGGACATTTCTTCTGATCTACCCTCCTGGAAACTTTGCTTCCTCCCACACTTGCAGCAAATTTGGGGTTGGGGTGATCAGAAGGTCAGCTGGTTTCCCTTTTCTTGGCTTGGGGTGTGGAGAAAAGGGGCTCCTCTCCCTTTGGCAATACAGATATTAAAAACTTTGCATCTGTCTCAGCTCAGTTTGGAGAGGGGGGAAGAGATTCTGCTCTGAGTTGGTTGAAGAACCTTAGAGATGCAGGAGCTCTCTCCTCGCTGGAATCTGCTCTGGGACAGTGGATCTGCTGTCCTATGGAAGCATCTTTTTACCTCTACTTCTGCACTACTCCTACATTTGTAAATAAAGAAAACTCTATGCAATGCATAAATCTCCAGTAGTCTCTTCCCCAAAGAGAACCAACCCAGGGAAGTGACCTTGTTACCCAAATAGGCATATTTAGTTGGGGGAATTAGCTTAAGGAGACAGAGTGAGAGGGGGTAACTGTGATTATCCACCTATGTATACGGGGATCTTCCCCTTAGAGAACTCTTGAAATAAACCAGTCAGATGTTCAAAAGGAAAGGGTTATATTAAAATAGGAATAAAAGGGCAAAATCCACACCTACAAACACGTCGAAAACACACAAGCTAGTAAGAGGAAATCAGGGAGGAGATGGGAGAAAGCAATTTTGGGGAAGGCTATAGTTACCAGTCCACAGATGCAGCAGTGAAATTACCAGCATTTCACCGAGCCAAGAAGAGAGGACCCAGACAGATTTGGGGGTGTGAGGTATGCACTGAGAACACACACACACACAGGTGGCTAGGGACTCCAGATATAGGACAAAATGTTCCCTGGGGAAGCTGACATATGAACCCCAAAAACAATCATTTGATGGGTTTTTCGGAGTTGGACAATGATTTGGGAGAAACCTGATGGGTTTACCTGAGGTGAACTAAAGGCGTGAATGGTGCTTTGATGACCCTGTAAGCATGAAAAGGGAAAAGCTATGATTAGTGTTAATTGTTGCTTAATTAGGTTAATTGGGGGAGGGGAAGAGAGGCTGCATGTGGATGAGGTTAATCCAAGGTTACAAGATAGTTTTCTTGGGAGACCTGTTGTCCTAAATTATAAGTCTCTCTTGGCTGGGGAGGAGGTCATCACCTGGCCAGCCACTCTGACTCACTCTTCTATACTAGAACTCTAGGCTTGTTTTCTGGCAGTCATCCAGTTTGTGTCATTTTGGGCCAGGCAGTGTATTGCACTTTTGATATTTAAAATGAGATTTTAGGAAGGGTGAGCATGATTTTCTAGCTATAAACTGCTTCTCA